>NC_058410.1:60339853-60544775 GCF_002201575.2 Neomonachus schauinslandi
GGGGGGGGGGGGGGGGGGGGGGGGGGGGGGGGGAACTGCGCGTAGCGGCCGAGAGCAGGGCTGGAAATGCTGCCTGCGCCGAGCACGTGTGACCCGGCTGGGCTCCGCCTAGAAAAGAGGCCCTACAGGACCTCAGTGCTGAGTTTAGCGGCTCCTTTCTGAACATCCTTCTGCAGAGCTGGGGGTGGCCGGGGCGCAAAGCCCTTGGGCTTCGGGTCCCCAGGGGGACCGAGCTGGCTGCATCCTGAGGCCCACTGCCTTGAGGACCCGGGCGTTCGGAGAATCACCGCTCCCCTACCCCCCCCCCCCGTCCGGCTCGCAGTCTCAAATCCCAGGATGGAGGGAGCTGCGCGGCGTCAGGGACCAATGGCGAGGACGCGGGGCAGATAGGGCCCCGGAGACTCCGCGGAGTTGGGGCCTGAGGTGACTGGGGCCGCGGCCCCCGAGGGTGTCTGCCCCGGCCGGGCTGGAGGGTCAGCGCGGACCAGCTGCGCGGCCCCCGAGGCGCGGGTGGGACATTAAAGCCGGGTCTGAATAGGGCGGCGGCGACGGGCTCTGGGAACGCCACCAGATGACACGCAGGCGACGGGGCCATTTCCCCCTTAATTGCGAGGCCGGTGGGTGCACCGCGGCGGGTAGGCTCCAAACGCACGGCCAGAACGCAGCCCGGACGCCGCTGGTGGGTTTTGTGGTGCCTTTTTTGTTGTTTTTTTAAGTCCTTCATTGGAAGCGGCTCAATAAAAGTATTCAGAGTGCCTCTCAAGTTGCCTTTTAACCGGAGTTCTCCAACTTATTTCTTGGTTCTTTCGGTTGACATGGTGCAAAGAAAAGTCAGCGAGCGTGTTGCTGAATTGCAATGTCTCAGGGCACCTCCACATTCAACGCTCCTCTGCCGGCCGCTGCCGAATGAGCCCGCACTCAATTCGATTTTCCTTGCTGTTGGGCACATTTAGGAGCGCCTCTATTTGTGAAGTTCATTTCTAGGCAAATGTATTCAAGAGCTGATGGGAATGAATAGGACCGTGTGTCAGCCGCCCCTAATTGGGATTAAAGCACTTAGGAGCATATGCAGAGAGTGACAGAAATTCTCAGGTTGCATTGTGTTCAGACTTCCACCCGCTTGGACGCTCCTCCTCCAAGGGAGATTTATAAAGCTTGCAGGGAGAAACTGAGGAAAGAAAAGCGAAACGGAACAGAACCGGGCTAATGGCTCACGATGGGGCTGCCGTTCAGCAAGTGGTGGTGACAGCTTCTGAGAAAAGATGCTGGGGGATAATTGAAGGCGGGTGGGGGAGCGGGCCTGAACTCTTTAATCAGAAAGGCGGAGTGTTAAAAGGCGAAATAAAGATGTTCTTGAGATTCCCAGACGGTTTTTTCCCCCCTTTCCTTTTTTTCTTCTTCCCCTTGAAGAGCTTGGCTTTCTTTCTTTTTATCTCTGCCTCCCATCCCCACCCCCAAAGAACATACCATCTCTTGGGGCAATAACAAGAACAATTTGGTATTTGAATTAGGAAAAGTCAAAAGAAACAAAAGTATGGGGGTTTTTTGTATGTTAAAGAGAATGTCACACTCAAATCAGTCAATGAAAATATTTCCTGATGTGTGGAAGTGTGTGCAAAATATACACACGCTCGGTTAAAAAACAAGCTGAATGATAAATATTCGTTAAAATTCAGACTGTGTATGTAGATACATAGTCTCTTGTAAATGTTCACTCTGGAGTGGCTGCTGGCTTTCCCAGCTGAAGGTGACAAGGCCTTATCTATAAGAGATGCTAAAAATCAGCCTGGAGACAGTTGCCTAAGCAGAGAGCGGTGACCACCTCTTGGCCCCTGAGAGCAGAGGAGCCAGAAATGACAGAAGAACACTGAACAAAAGAATGGTGAGGGAGAGAACAGATATTTCTAAAATTATCTAGATGTCCTTGTTTGTTTCTTGATTTGTTTAAATCCACCTGGAAACATTGGTTCCCCGGAGGGGTGGGAGACTCTGGGTGTCTAACCTTGAGGACAGGAGGGAGACTTCTCACTGTATCCTTTTTGGTGTCGTTTTGGATTTGGTACCATAAGAATGTATTTCCAATTAAAATTTACTTTTGAGATTTAAATTCTTTTCAAAAAATATGCATGGGGCAAAGGAAAAAGAGGGAAAGAAGAACAGGAAGGTGATGTGTGGATCTATAGAAAGGATAATAGCCACTAGTTTTTATAATAAATCTCTACTCAGAGTTAGGCACTCAAACCCAGTATCTCTAGAGACACCTGTTGACACCACCCAATCCAGCGCCCCACCCCCCTGCCTGAGCCCTGGTGGGAAGATGGGTTCTCCAACTTCTACAAAGGGGATTCTGAGCAGAGAAGATGATCATGGGACAAAGGCACAGTGATGAGCCAAACATTTTTTTCTCTTTCAATTCCTCAAATTCCTGAAAACCTCCTTCCTCTTCAGGCTGTTCCATCTCATGAAGAAAGAACTTTTAAATCTGTGTTTAGGAGGCACAGAATTTTCCTTTAACCCATGACCCAGTTTTCAACTCTTTGGAAAGTGGTGCATCATGGGAGGAAGCTGTCCTGGCAGGTACTATTATGGCTCCTAAGACAATCTCTGAGCGAAGGAAGTTCATTATATGGTTATTATGATAACAATAGGAAACAATAAAAATACCCAGCTAAGTCCCAACTAAAACCAAATTCAGGTTCATAACCAGCATCTCTGAATGACAATTAGTTAAGTTCGCTAGTAGTATCCCGTGTATTCACCTAATGTCACCATTAATTATATATTCGTCTGATTTAAAATGCAATACGATCACTCGTGTTATTCCTGTTCATGTCATTCATGTCCATGACCAAATGCTGATACATTTTAGTTTCCTGAAAGTATGTTTGGATTTTATATGTCCTTATTTTATAGTAGGGGTTCACATTCAGATAGCTTTTCAAATACGTACATAATCACAACATAAAATTAGATAAGATTACAAAAGATGAACTTTTATGCACATACAAACTATTTTTCTTTGTTAAACAACTTTATTGAAATATAATTCATATACCACACAATTTACTCATTTAAAATGTACAGGGGTGCCTGGGTGGCTCAGTTGGTTAAGCATCAACTCTTGATCTCAGCTACTTTAAATAGATAGATGATAGATAGATAGATAGATAGATAAAATATACAATTCAATTTCTTTAAGTATATTCACAGGGTTGTACAACCATCACCACAATCTAATCTTAGAACATTTTCATCCCTCTCCCCAAAAGAAAGCCCACACTCATTAGCTATCATTCCCCATTTGTTCCCAAACTGCCCGGTTTTAGGCAAACACCAGTGTATTTTCTGTTTGCAAAGATTTGCTTTTTTTTTTTTTTTTTTTTGAGGTGGAGCAGAGGGAGAGGGTGAGAGAGAATCAAGCAGGTGACACAGCCAGTGTGGAGCTGGTACAGGGCTCGATCTCACAACCCTGAGATCATGACCTGAGCCTAAATCAAGAGTCTGATGCTTAACGAACTGAGCCACCCAGGCACCCCAAGATTTGCACATTTCATATAAATGGAATCATACAATATGTGGTCTTTTGTGACTGGATTCTTAGCATAATTTTCCAAGGTTCATGCATGTATCGGTATGTTGTTCCTTTTCATCATTGAATGATATTCCACTGCATAAATATTTCACATTTTACTTATCCACTCATCAGGTGATAGGCCTTTGGATTGTTTCTCCTTCTTTGCTATTATGTATAATGCCGATATGAACATTTGCATATAAACTTTTCTATGTATATGCCTTAGTTATTTTGTATTTTGTATGTATATGTATTAGTTCTTTTGGATATATACCCATGAGTGGAATTGCTTGGTCATATCATAACTACGTTTAATCTTTTAAATAACTATCATACTGTTTCCAATTTTACAGTCCCACCAGGAGTACATGGGTGTTCTAGTTTCTAGATAGATGTTCTAGATGTTCTAGATAATATGTTTTATTATCTGTCTTTTTAAATTATACCAGCCTGTTAGGGGTGAAGTGGTACCTCACTGTAGTTTTGATTTGCATTTCCCTAATGACTAACTGACTAGTGCTCAAGCATCCTTTTATGTGCTTCTTGCCATTTGTATATCTCCTATAGAGAAATGTTTATTCAAATTCCTTGCCCATTTTTTAATTGGGTGATTTGTCTTCTTATTATTGAGCACCATACAATTTTTTTTATCATTTTTTAAATGACCAACACAAAACAGATTGTTAGGTTTAACTATCATAATGACACTAACAAGTAGATTTTATTATTTATCTTTTACCAGTGAGGAAAGTTCAGAGAGGTTAAGAAGCTTGCTTAGGGTCACATGGTAAATAATAGATACATAATTCTTCTCACATTCTTCTGAGTTCAAAGCCCAGGCCATTTTTACTTGACCACACTGCATTCAGAAGGCTTAACTGACTTCACATATCTGCTGTCCTCTATGAGGATCATTGAGTTATCATGGAATGTCCCAGTGCTTGAGAGAGGTAGGCCCTGGAGTCAGACTGCCTGGATTCAAATCCTGCCTCTGAGACTTATTAGCCATATGACCTTGAGCAAGGGTAACCTTTCTATTCTTCAATATCTTCATCTGTAAAAATGAGTAATAAGAAGACCTACTTTGGGGTGCCTGGGTGGCCCTAGTTGGTTAAGCGTGGGACTTGGTTTTGGCTCATGTCATGATCTCAGGGTTCTGAGACCGAGCCCTGTGTCCAGCTCTGTACTGGATGTGAAGCCTGATTACGATTCTCTCACCCCTCTCCTTCTGCCCCTCTCTCCCACCACTTTCTCTCTCTCCCTCTAAAAAAAAAAAAAAAAAAAGACCTACTTCACAGAGTTGTTGAGAAAATTATGAGCTGTTGATACAGAGTGCTTGACATAGCACTCAGGACATGGGATATACTCAGTAATAATGTTAATTATTAACATTTTTATAAAGGTTTTATTTATTCATTTGAGAGAGACACACACACAGAGAGAGCACAAGCAGAGGAAGAGGCAGAGGGAGAGGGAGAAGCAGGCTCGATCCCAGGACCTGGAGATCATGACCTGAGCCAAAGGCAGATGCCTAACCATCTGAGACACCCAGGCGCCCCAGTTATTAATATTTTTATGATAATACTTATGCTTACCACTTTCCGAGCCCTATAAGGTACTGTACTCTTAGGCTGGAAATTGTACATAATAAATCAAATGCAGCAGGACTTCTTGACACCAGAAGGCACCTAGTGAGGCAGTCACATAAGATACAGGTGTGTGTACCTCAGGGCAACAAATAATTGATGAGGCAAGCCTTGCTTTATAGACATAATCCAGCTAATAAATGAAGACAGAGTTCAAAAATACAAATATTATTGTTCTGTAACACTTCATAAAATAATGGAGGAAGGTAGTGATCATCAATGATAACTAGAATCACAAAGAGCAAGTCAACTACATATTACGTGCCTCTGAGTGGAAGTTGGCAACATGGGTCATGCCAAAACAAGCAAGCAAGCAAACAAACAAACAAAATTAAACCTGAATCTGATTGTTTTGATAATAGGAAATAGAGAGACAGATGAACTTGACACAAATCCAGAGGCATACGGTCAGAAAAAAATAATAATAATTAAAAATAATAATAATAATGAACCCTCTACTGAACAAATGACCTTTTTTTATATTTTACAAATAGGTTGTGGGGAGGGGGGAGAAGGACAGGAACCAAAAGATTTAAAGATGCTTAAGGGATGTGGTGGTTTTCAAATATGTCCACAGATGCTTTAACAATCCCCTCTTCCAAAGGTGGAGCCTGTGTGTGGGTCAGATTTAGGGATTTGTTTGTAACAAATAGAATATGGCAGAAGTGACAGTGTACTATTTTTGAGACTAGACCATAAGAGGCATTGTAGATTTCTCCTTGATAGTTCTAGAACTGACTAGATGTTTAAGATATTAGGAATTAATATTAATTTTTAGTGGAATAATTGTAACGTATTTATTTTTATCCTTATTTTTCAAAGATACACACTAAAATATTAGCAGATTAAATGTAATGTCTAAGGATTTGCTTCAAATAATTCTAAGGTGGGGTGCAGTGGGTCCAGGTATAGATCAGGGTTTTTTTAACCTCAGCACTATTGACATTTTGGACTGGATGATTCTTTGTTGTAGGAGGTGTCCTGTGCATAGCAAGATATTTTGCAGCATCCCTGGGCTCTATCCACTAGATGCCAGTAGTATCTCTCCTCTAATTATGACACCAGACATTGCCAAATGTTTCGGGGGGGGGGTAAAATCATCCCCAGTTGAGAACCACTGGAAATAGATGAAACAAAATTGAGATTTGTTTAAGTGACAGGTACATGGGGGTTCATTATACTCTCCTCTCTACTTTTGTATGTGTTAGAAATTTTCCAAAATAAAATATTATTTAAAAATCCAGTAGGCGAGAAGAGATCTGGAGCAGGTGGTGAGTGTGTATACATTGTCGATATGCCACTGAAATCTGTGGGGAAAAAATAGATCCTTCAGTTCTGTGATCTTTCAGGAAGCTGTAGCAGAGATGAGCCAGAGAGAATGTGCTAAGTTGTAGAGTCTTCAACCTAAAAGGCCATCTGGAATTCTCAAAGCTACAGGGGTGCCCCACCAGACCTAAGGAACCCACAGGCACAGTGTCCAAAGCTGTCACGATCAAAAATGTTAATCCTGTGGCATTGAATAAAATTCCTCCTCCTCTTCTTAACTGGAACAGAGTCTACCAAATGTGGTCTGTGCTTAAGTCAATTTATACATGGACTAAATTCATTTTATTTATACGAATACCTTCCTTTAAAAAAATCAGTGAAGTTATTCTACCTTCACCCTTGACCTTTGCAGTCTTGCATTTTTGTTTTTGAAACCATAGGAAGGATGGAAGGCAGTGGGGAGGGGGTGAGTCCTCTGTATTACTACAGAGGGGATACAGTGCCCCTAATTTGATGTCCCAAGACATGTGTGCATCATTGGGAATTCTTATGTGTTATGAATTCCCTCCCCCAATTCATATGTTGAAATCCTAACACCCATTACCTCAGAATGTGACCTTATTTGGAGATAGAGACTTCCCTACCATAGCGATAAACAAGTTAAAATGAGGTCATTAGGATGGGCCCTAACCCAATATGACTGGTGTTCTTACACGAAGGGGAAATTTAGACATAGATATGAATGTAGGGAGAACATATGAACATGGGGATGGCCATCTACAAGCCAAAGAGAGTCCTAGAATGGATCCCTCCTTAGTCCAAGGTTGTTCAGAAGAAATCAACTCTGCCAACACATTGATTTTGACCTTCAGAACTGTGAGACAATACATTCTGTTGCTTAAGCCACCCAGTTTACGGTACTTTGTTATGGCACCCTAGCAAACTAATCCAGGTACAAACATCAGAAACCGTCTTTTAAAGATTGAACCAGAAAAAGATATTAGGTGGTTCTGATTCTAAGCAAATGGCAGAAAGACTGCCAAAATTAGACCACAGGTGGCTCCACTGGAAATAGCCACTGCACAGGACACAGACCCCATAAACGGCATTGCCAATTCTGAGCATGGACCTCTGCCATTACCGCCTCAGGGAATTTGATATCTCTATTACCCTCATAAAAATGGATTCCACACAAGTATTTGCTTTTTTTACATTACTTAATTCCAAATCAAAGTCCTGGATAGTAGCATCTGACTTAGAGAATAAGCCACATTGCTATGCCCTAGATGCAAAAAGAAACATGAGAAAGGGAGCTTCTAACTTACAAACAGGGGAAGGATGAAGCCACAAGGTAGGTAGTCAGTAGTTGAAGGTACAAGGCAGTTATAGTTGAAGGGTCTTCACAGATTCTCGTGGCCAAAAAAAAAAAAGCATGATATAATTTCTCCACATTGTCTTAGTCACTGTAGCGAAGTCTTCTGTTTGCTTCCCATATATCGGTCTCCCCATCTTCTTTTTTTTTTTAAGATTTTATTTATTTATTTAACACAGAGAGAAAGAGCACAAGCAAGGGGAGCAGGAGAGGAAGAAGCAGGCTCCCCATTGAGCAGGGAGCCCGATGTGGGACTCGATCCCAGGACTCTGGAATCATGACCTGAGCTGAAGGCAGACACTTAACCGACTGAGCCACCCAGGCGCCCCATTCTCCTCTTTTTCTAACAGAACCCTGACTACATTACATTATAGCTGGTTACATTACTGTCTGGAAAAAAGACTGTGTGCTCCAGACTCTTTGTAACTAGATGTGGTTGGGTAAGTTCTGGTTAATGTGATATAAACAGAATGTTTTCTGAGGCGAAGGAGACAACTTAGACCCCTTTTGCTTTTTCTCATGTCTGAATGCAGATGCAATGGCTGGTGCTACAGAAGCCATCTTGGTCCATGAAACACTTCCTGTATATGGAAACCACGTGCTTGGGATACACAAACAGAAAGATACAAGGAGGTAGGATACCAGATGACTTAATGGAACCACCATACCAACCCTGGATTACCTATGTCTGGACTTCTTTTAGGTGAAAATAAACCTGGTGTCTTTGGGCCATTTCTTTGAGTATGTAGGGAGAATGAGGAGGAAGGGAGAGAGTCTTCTAGTCGAAGTTAAAAGCAATTCCTAAGTGGTACTGCTAAAAAATGGAACATGTTGGTTTGTTTCCTTTTGGGCTTTGACCTTGTTTGTGTGTTATCAATAAACTGACTTTTAGATTTCCTTGTAACTTGTTAGTTTTTATGTTTGGGAGGTTTATAAATAAATAAAACTTTGAAATTGAAATAACACTGGTTTTATTTTATCCAAAATACTTGGAGAATTGAAACGAAATTATAAGTTATTACTAAAATAGGAACCAGTCTCCTGAAAACTGCTATTTAATTTTTTTTTAAATAAAGACATCCTTTGAATCCAGTACAACACTGTTGTGCATTCATGGATTTGTGGTCTGTGGTCTAAATTGTAGACATTATCGGTTGACCCAAAGTTTAAGTGTATTTTAGTAGTGTAGCTCTTAATAAAAGACATTATACTATTTGCATAGCATCTATCTTCTTCAGTATCTTATTTTTCATAACTGATTAACTTAGTCATTCCTAATATTAAACAGCTATGTGACATATTTTATTCTTCTCAGGAAAAAGTAACAAATGCAAAACTGTGTTAAGTGCAGGAAGAAAGAGCACCTGGGTGGCTCAGCCCCCCACTCACAGGTTCACACACACACACACACACACACACACATGAGCCCTCTCTCCCTCTCTCTCTCTCTCTCTCTCAGACAAATAAACAAATAAAATATTTTGTAAAAATAAAAATTAATTAAAGAAAGAAAGAAAAATACTGGGGCACCTGGGTGCCACAGTCGGTTAAGTGTCTGACTCTGAAATGATAAACGGTATAAAAAAAAGATAAAAGCGGGCACCTGGGTGGCTCAGTTGGTTAAGCGACTGCCTTCGGCTCAGGTCATGATCCTGGAGTCCCGGGATCGAGTCCCGCATCGGGCTCCCTGCTCAGCAGGGAGTCTGCTTCTCCCTCTGACCCTCCCCCCTCTCATGTGCTTGCTCTCTCTCATTCTCTCTCTCTCAAATAAATAAATAAAATCTTTAAAAAAAAAAAGATAAAAGCAAGGTAAATGGTAAAATACTGATGGAGTGGAGGAAGATGCTATTTTATATGGGATGGCTAGGAAAGGTTTCTCGGATAAGAGAACATTTGAGACTCAAAGGACGTGAAGGAGAAGGCCATATAAGATAGCTGGGGGAGGTGTGAAGGCCCTGAGGTAAAAGTGTGCCTAGTAAATTCCAGGTATAACAAGAAGGCCAATATGACTAGAAAAGATTGTGTGAGAGGAAGAGTGGTAGATGAGATTAGAGAGAAAATAATTGGGCCTATTCACGTAGGGCCTTCTGAGTCATGTTAAGAACTGTGGATTTTACTTCAGTGATATGGGAAACCATTACAGAGTTTTGAACATGTGTATAACACATTAGAATTTTAATTTAAAAGGATCACACTGGCTACAATATTGACAATAAGCTAAAAGGGACAAGAGTAGAAGCAAAGACTAATTAGGAGACTACAGCAATACTCAGGAGAGAGATGATGGTGGTTTGGATCAGGGTGGTGGTGTTGATGACAAGAGGTAAACTTCTGGAGATGTTTCTAAGGCGGAGCCTCCAATATTTCCTGATGGATTGAGTTGGAGTATGAAAGAAAGAGGAATCAAAGATGATGCCTAGGTTTTTGGAATGAACATACTGTTAGTATGGATTTCTCATTTGCTAAGATGAAAAGCACTGAAGGAGCAGCAAATTTGGGGAGGAACACAAGAGTTCATGTTAAATTTGAACTGTTCATTCGACATTCAAGTGAAGAAGAAATAAAGTAGGAAGTTGGAATATGTAAATTTAGACTGGAGGAGTTGTCAGGCTGGAGATATAAACCGGGACGTCATCAGTATAAAGTACTCAAAGTCATGATAACGGATGAGATTGCTAAAGGAATGAGTGCAGATAGAGATGAAAAACCCAAGGACTGAGCCATGAGGCAATTCAACTTTTAGAAGTCAGGGGGGTGAGGAGGAATCAGCAGAGAGGACAGAAGGAACAACCAGTAAAGTAGAAGGAGAACTAAAGTAGTAGTGTCCTGGAAGTGAGGTTTCTAGGAAAAAAAAGGAATGACAATCTCTGTCAAATGCTGCTGAAAGGTCAAGTAACAGGAGGATTCAAGAGCTGATCATTAGAGGTGGTAACATGGTAGTCAATGCTGACGTTGGCAGAAGTTTCCATTGGACTAATGGGAATGAAAATCTGATAAGTGGGATTCAAAAGAGAATGGGAAAAGAGGAAGTAGGGACAGTGACCATAAGCTACCTTTTAAATGAGTTTTGCTATAAAGGAAACCAGATAATATAGGGTGGTAACTTTAGAGGGATATGAGATCAAAGAGTTTTCAAAGGTTGGTTGATATTACAGCAGGCTTGTCTGATGATGGTAATGATTCACACAAGAGGAAAATATTGATGGCTCAGAGAGGAAGAGACAATTGCTGAGTTAATTGAGACTTAAATCAGTATGGTTGATAGAAACATAGCCCTGAAAACATCTGACATTTTGGGAGACAGGCTAAACAATTCAATTCCTAGCCCTATCCGTCCTCATCTCTCATCAAATCACAAAACTGAGAAGTCCTTAACAGCCATCTAGTCTAACCCTCTCTATTTTAAAAAATATTTTAGTTTATTTTATTTAAATTCAAGTAATTAACATATAGTGTATTATTAGTTTCAGAGGTAGAGTTCAGTGATTCATTAGTTGCGTGTAACACCCAGTGCTCCTTACATCACATGTCCTCCTTAATGTCCATCACCCAGTTACTCCATCCCCCCAACCACCCCCACCCCCAGCAACCCTCAGTTTATTTCCTATAGTTAAGAGTCTCTTTTGGTTTGTCTCCCTCTCTGGTTTCATCTTACTTTATTTTTCCCTCCCTTCCCCTATGATCCTCTATTTTGTTTCTTAAATTCCACATATCAGTGAGATCTTATGATAACTGTCTTTCTCTGATTGACTTATTTTGCTTAGCATAATACCCTCTGGTTCCATCCACATCGTTGCAAATGATAAGACTTCATTTTTTTGATGGCTGAGTAGTATTCCATTGTCTATATATAATATATATGAATATGACTGCAGGCAGGAAGGCTGACCTGCGTCACCCTCAGCAGGGCCACCAGTTCTCATGTAAGCAGCAGTGGGGCCCCAGTCAATTTGAGTGAGCAGGATCTAAATGAGCTTTTAGGGGCATTCACCTAAAGAGTTTTGGTTCTGGGGTCTGAAACCAAGATAGTTTATAGTCTAATTTGAATTGATCACCTCCTCTGGGCAACCATTTTTTCTCCCGAGCCTGACTGAACTCCCACCTTTTAACACAGCCTTACCAAACACCACCATAACCTAGTTACTAGACAACTCTGAAAACTCATTTGTATTGCATCTCATGAAGCCAAGTATCTCAGAACCAAAGGACTATCAGGAGGCTCCAATGTGTAAGATATAGGTCAAATGAAATAAATATGACTCTTGTAAGTTGCTCAATTAAAATAAATTCCACAGGACATCTTAACTTGATATTTACTGATACTGCAACAGGTGAACATTTGAGAGATAAAGGTTCTTATTTCAGGTCTCCTCTTTACTCCTCTACTCTAGTCATATTTGAGCTTCCTTGGCCTTAACATTTTATGGTCCAATAAAGGAGAGATACTTCCTCTCTCATTATAACAAATAAATTATTCCAAAAAATGGGGGAAATCCCACAAAGTCACTTTAAAGTCATCAAAAAACAGGCATAAACTCAGGGCAAGTTATTTTTTCCAACAATAGCCCTCTGTAGACATAGCCTATGGGTAAGCTCTCAAAATTTTTGGTATGCTTAAGGACAAAACAATTTAAAGGCAATTGAGGGGTCCCTGGGTGGTGCAGTCAGCTAAGCACCCAACTCTTGGTTTTGGCTCAGGTCATGATCTCAGGGCCCTGATCTCAGGGTCCTGAGATAGAGCCCTAAGTGGAGCCCTAAGTGGAGCACCCCCCACCTCTGGCTCCACACTCAGCATGGAGTCTCCTTGAGATTCTCTCTCCCTCTCCCTCTGCCCCTCCAGCTCGTGCTCCCTCTCTCTCTCTCTAAAATAAAAAATTAAATCTTAAAGGCAACTGAAATATTTAAAGAGGTGTAAAAAGTGACAAAATGTTTTTATAATAATGAGAATACTAAAGACACAGGCTCCACTTTATTGAAATTTATTCCATTTTAAGGAACCATAGCTATGCAGTCAAGGCTAAAGCTCCCAGATAGCCAATAAAGCAATTTTAAAAATTATTGATATTGTGTAAATGGTGGATAGCATTACTGATGAAGTTCTAATTTTGATTATTTTATATGATAAAGATGATGACAGTGGAGAATTAACTAGACTCCACACAATATTTACAAGGACAATAAAGTAAATTCAAAGTGTGGGTTGACCATGAAAACCACTCCTACTTGGGGCATCTGGGTGGCTCAGTCATTAAGCATCTGCCTTCAGCTCGGGTCATGATCCCAGGGTCCTGGGATGGAGCCCCACATCGAGCCCCACATCGGGGCTTCCTGCTCTGTGGGAAGCCTGCTTCTCCTTCTCCCACTCCCCCTGCTGTGCTCCTCCTCTTGCTGTGTCTCTCTCTGTCAAATAAATAAATAAAATCTTAAAAAAAAAAACCACTCCTACTTGTTTTCATACTGTCTATATAATGGAGAACTAATTCTCAAGCCTTCCTGTTATTAGGATGGAAGGCTGGGGGATAACACATGGAAAAGGAAAGTAAATATTGTTTGATCTCAGGAAGAAAGTTATATGCCCTTCTAAGTTGGAAAGAATTGGTGAAGTAAGGATGATTGTAATTTCTTCAAAGTCCTAACCTCTGGCATTTCATTCTTGGCACCCAAGGCGATAAACATGGGAGAAAGTTAAAATTAAGAATCTGTCCCTTTTCATATTACCAGATAAATCTAAGACTAAGGATATGGAAATCTGGTAAGCTGAAATATTCATTTTAAAACAAAATACTTGTATAAAAATGGTATTAGTTGGAGGAGAAAAGAAGACCTTTTGCTCTCAGCAAACTTATTCCTTCCAAAACACACTCCAAATTAGGCAATACTTTCTACATTGTTTGGTAGAATTGTTCCATCTGAGAAGATCAAGGAAGGTTTAGCTTGCATATACAAATTGAAAGGAACCAATGCTTTAACAACTGGGAAGTCCTGTCCTAAAGAAAGTTTCAGCCCAACTTTTTAAGCCTAAGTAGTTAAATATCCACATCAAAGAAAAAAGAAACTTCGGGCGTTCATTTGAATAATTTGACAACAATATCTGTAATCTAAGTATAAGATGTGGGTATTTTGCTTTGCTTTTTCCTCTTGCAAAACTGGGGGTTGAAATAGGAAGACAATTGCTGGAAGAGAATAAAAAAGAGGAACCAGTTTTCAATAGCTGTTTTCACTAATTTTTGTAACTAGTATTTTCCCTCTTGTACTTAGAACTAATTTACTTTTCAGCATTGCTTGGCCTTTTAAAAACTGTTTGGAAATTTGTAATAATAGCATTAGAACTCTACCTCCTTTTTGGAAAATAAATTCCAACAAACTATTCTACATTCTAGAAATAACAAATGTTACAATGAATTCTGGATCTCAAAAAGATTCCTCTTTCTGGAGCAATGCAATTAGCCGAGTTTTCCAATGATTTAATGGGGTCATCTACAAAAAAATGATTGCTCAGGGCATAAGATTATACTTCCTTCCGTCGAAGTGACGATCTGGTGCAGAAAATTCCAAGCAAAGCTCCCTCTGACAAACACAGAAGTGAGAAAGGAATGAAGTGTGACTCCATCAGTTCCCCCATTTGCTTCTCCAGCCCCCTCGCAAAATTGTGTGACCTCGGACGTTGGCAGAAACGCCCAGATGCTGAGCAAGCATCGGCACTGAGAGGAACGCTGGGGATCTTTGCGTGTCTGGCCGAGACCCTCCCCTGCCGCCTAAGAGGGACGTCCCAATCCCTGGGCTAACTGGGGCGGCACCACACCGGGATGCCCGCCCCTGCGACCAAAGAGGCTCCATGGGACAGCCGGCCTTAGCGCTGGGCCTCGCCTCTGCGCCTACGCCCCACGCACGGGGCGGAGGAGCGCCCAGGCCTCCTCCGGGGCTTGGAACCGATCGGGGCCGGGATCTCTCTCCCCTCCTTCCGGGGTTGGACCCCCTCAGGCGGTCAGGCTGTTTTCCTAAGGAGGCGGAGAGGAAAGGGTAGCCCCAGATCTCCGCGCAAGACCTTTGCCTCTTCCCTGTGTACATTTCAGGCCGCTCCAATACCTTCTTAGTGGTCGGCTTGCGTCGCGGTGACCTTGGGACTACGCTACTCATGGATAGCCACGCACGGCCACAGAAGCCCTCGCTGAAGTGAATGCACCCACGCGCCTCGGGGAGCGTTCCAGAAGCTGCTGGGAGGACGCAGGCGCCGCTGGGCGGCTCCTCTGTGGACCCTGTCGGTCCTCTGCCTGGCACTACTACCCGGGGTGCCGGGGTGCCGAAATCAGAGCGAGGCAGGTGCCCCCACGACTGTACCAGGCTGGCGTCAAATTGCCAAGGCAGGAAGCGTTTCAGTGATAAAGACATCAATGAAAATAAAAGAGAAGCAGGAACTCATAGTCGTCTGTTATTAAAGTTTGAGTAACAGACCTCTCGGGGTGAGCACCCTGTATTAATTCATGCATCATTCATGCTTTCCATGAACACGTAATGGGCGCTTATTATGGAGCAGCTGTGCCCATGCTTGACAAGCATCATTCTAGGCCCTTCCAGGTCCTTCACATATGATCTTCCCCCACGTTTTCAGGAGCACTGCAAGGTAACTGTAGACAGTTTTCAAAAGGTCTGAGGAGCTTGTGCCCATGGCAAAGAAAGACAGGATCACCTGCAGGAAAAGTTTGTCCAGTTCGTTTTCGCGGTCCCAGGCTCACATTTGGAATAGACCCAGGTTTTGATGTTTGGGAGAAATTAGACCAAGGTCAAGGTTTTGGTGCACGTCAGTCAGTTCCTGGAGCAAGACCAGGAAGACTCCAAAGACTATTTTCATCATAATTATTTACTTCTTTTAAAAAGAAAAAGGTCTGAATGTGTAAAATAATTCCCCTTAGTCAAAGGGTGAAAACCACAGCTGAATAAACCTGCAGCCAATTTAAGTATTCAATCCTAAGGATAAATACAGAAAACCAATTACTGTGACTGTAAAAGGTAGTGATTGGTTTCGTGTGTCCATGTTGGGCAATATAATTCTGTATATTATGAAACACAAACAAGAAAGCATGCTTATCGAGACGGAAGACTTTTTTCATGAGGAAACTTTTGTAGGTGGAAATGTTGAAATTGTCAGTTGAAATATCTGGTGAAGTCTAACATTATCCTTAAGTAAGACACAAGCGACAGGAGGGTACAGAAGCAATAAACCTAGTGAGAAATTAATTTTTCCTTTGAGGTCCTAATTTTTCCTTTGCTAATCCCACCCCCACCTCCGAATTCGCCCCGCAACAATGTTAGCGTTGGTAGTGTTTGGAGGTGTCAGGCAGAGTATGTAACAGGGCTTCAGAGCTCTTAAGTAAAAGATAGTATGTTCCCTGGGCTTCCGAGGCCGGGCAGGTTGGCAAAAACTGGCCCAGAGAGGAGACACACGCCCGGCTTGCGGCGCCCGCTGCTACTGCTTCCCCTGGCGGCACCCACGCCGCAACCGCCGCCTCTCGCAGCTATTCAGGGTGTAAGACACAAGAACTTTAAGTTCTCTTTGGAATTCCGTCCGTGAGACTCGCCCCTGCGCACGGCCGGTTTCTCTGGCTCCAGCTAAAACCTGAGGCTTGGAGAGGAAGCACCACAGCCTGCGTTCGCCACTCCCGACCGAAGTGAAAGCACCTCCGGGAGGACGCTCCAGCACCCTGCGCGGGTACCCGCGGAAAACAGCCCAGGGCTGCGCAGTACCCCAGCCGTCCTCTAGGCTGTGCTTCAGGCACTTCTTCGCCCTTCAAACCCGAGTCCACGCCTCATCCCCACAGCGAAGTGGGTGAGGTCGCGAGGAAGAACTTTGGGGGGGGGGTTGCTATTTTTCTTTTTGTTGGGGGGATTTTTCCTTTGAGGCCCCGCTGCTATTCTGGTCCGCAGCCTGGAGGAGGCGGGGTAAGGGCATCGCTCCCTGGAGTCCTGCAGGACTGAGCCGCAGCTGGGCCGAGGCGGTCGACAGGTGTGTGTCGCCGAACCCTGGAGCACCTGGAGGCGTCTGGAAGCTAGAGCGGAACGCCGCAGGCGAGTCCGTCGGGAGGAATCATCTGGCGTTTAAGCCTCTTCCGGGTCCGCTACTGGCGCTGCAGATCGGTCCGCGCTGCGGGAGCCGGAGGAGCCTGAACCGGACCAACAGAGACCCGGCAGACGCGCACGCCACCCAGCGCCGCCCTGCTCTAGTTTCAGCCCGGAGGGAGTTCGCTCGGTTAGGCAGAGTACTTCGCGTCTGTTTTTGTTCTCTAGTGTCAGCCTCCAGAGGAAGCGCAATGTAGCCGTTACTTCCCTATTCTCAGCTCTTAGAGCTGTAAGCTGCACACAGAAACGCTCAGTGAAATAATGGTTCATTCATTTAACAAGTGTTTGTTGCGTGCTCATTATGTGCCAGGCACCAATACGGACTTGAACCACGCGGACCAGGCATCTGGCCTCAGCACGCTTATATTTACAGTTAGTTGGATGAATGAAGAAAGAATCAGGTATCAAGAACAGCTGTAGAAAAGAAGATGGCACCTCTGGGCCTTTCCACAGGTCACCTCAGAAAGGACAGGAAAGGAAAACAGGGTTAGGGAGATAGAACTAGAACCACCCCTCCCTCTTTTTGTGTTTCCAGGGAGAAGGGAATAAGGTAAAGGATGACGGGAGGGATCTCCTGCAGTGATGAGCTCTGCATTCTGTGGGCAAATTACCTACTTTCTTATGGTATTAAATGCTCTGGCCTGAATGTTTGTGTCCTCCCAAAATTAGTATTTTGAAACCTAACGTCCAGTGTGATGGTATTAGGAGGTGGGGCCTTAAGGAGGTGCTTAGGTCACGAGAATGGCCCCGTCATGAATGGGATTCGTGCTCTTATAAGAGACCCCAAAGGGATCCTTTCCCCTTCTGCCATGTGAGGACACAAGGAAAAGACAAGCTGCCCTCTGTGAACCAGGAAGTAGGATCTCACCAGACAGCTGTCCATATGTGTCATGATCTTGGACATCCCAGCCTCCAAAACTGTGAGAAATAAATGTTTACTGTTATTAAGCCACCCCAGTGTATGGAAGTTTGTTATAACATTCTGAATGGACTAAAATGGTCAGGATATTATATATATACTAGGGAGAGAGGTCTGTCTTTAAGGTCTAAATGTAATCTGCCAGTCTACTCTCATGACATTAAGACAAAGACAATAAATAAGGGAATAAAGGAATAAATAAGGGACAATAAAGGGAATAAGGGAATAAATAAGAAAGGGAATGAGGAGAAAGGAGTTCAATTCAAGGATTAAAAACAAAAAGAATGGTGGGGTTAACACTATGTCCCATGTTCCCTTCTTAGAAAGAAACTGTAAGTTTAAGTCATATGAATTCTTCACTGTTTTAACATAGATCAAGGACTGATGATTAAAGGAATTAGAATCACAAAATAAGTACGTCCTCACTCCAACCACCTCACCCTGAAGTGGAAGTCTTGATGATATTTGTTACTCCAAGGCGCCTGGGTGGCTCAGTTGGTTAAACATCTGCTTTCAGCTCAAGTCATGATCCTGGGATTCTGGGATCCAGTCCCATATCCCTCTCCTCCCTGCTCGCTATCTCTGTCTCTGTCTCTCTCTCAAATAAATAAATAAGATCTTTAAAAAAAAAAAAAGAAAAAACACTAGTTTCTCCACTTTCTTTTAAGCTACTTTAGCCTCTGGCTTTGAAAAGATCTGCTGGGTCTGTGTTCTGTGCCTAGATCTTATTGTAAAGGTAACTAAGTAATGATACAGAGAGGTCAATGCCATTGAAAGAAAATTAATGTTCCTCACAGTTCCCCTGGAAACAAGAGGCACAGTTCAGCACACAAGGCCACAGGAGGAGCACTAGGTTTTGGTCAGGAAGTAAAGGCAGGAGCAAGCAGTATGTTTAGGCGAGAATCTTTATTTGGGTTCCTGTGGGAAAGGTAAGACAGGGCAGAGTGAACACTTTAAGATTGACTTAAACTGTTAATAATTTCCTTGGGTTTGGGGCTATATGGGTGGTCCCTAGTTGCCTGGCACTTGGCCCTGGGATGATGGATGCAGAGTAATATTGCCTCCTGGGGTATAAGGACCAGATAAAGGAGGTCTGGCTCTGGATTGGTTAGTTTGCATATCAAAGACATGCCATGAGCTGGACCCGTTGCAATCTCTATGAATTGGCTAGCCCTGATAAGGGCAGTCTCTCCCCAGTCAGAAGGATTTTTTAAGATGTCAAAACATGATAATATAGAGAAAATAAGAAATATGATTAATACAGCCTGGGGTAAGAAAAAGGGACAGAAATTTCTGTGTTCTTTGGACATAATGGCCCTGAGAGTCTAACCTCTGGGAAACATACTTTCTTCTCTTCAGCTCCAGCAAATGACTTTGGAAAAGCAGTTGATTAGTTTGGAGGGAGGGGTGATGGAATCAAGTGAAAAAGTCAGAAAAACAGGTTCAGAGAAGTAGGATCAAATGAAAGAATGAAGTCATCAGCCAGACTTGTGGTGGTGTATTGAGGTAGGTTTACACCATCCCCTCAAGACTGTGTAGTAGGGTTGAGCTGGTTTTTCCAAAGGAGTGGTTCCCTATCTAATAGGCTTCTTTGAACTCAGAATTTGAGACTGTAAAGCCTTTCAGTTATTCAACAAATCACATTTTCCAAAGAACTTCTCTGTATATGGTCCCAACATTGGGAAGTAGGCCCAGCAAGTATCAGTTATTCTGGTTTTAAAACCGAGTCTCGGGGGCGCCTGGGTGGCTCAGTTGGTTAAGCGACTGCCTTCGGCTCAGGTCATGATCCTGGAGTCCCAGGATCGAGTCCCGCATCGGGCTCCCTGCTCAGCGGGGGGTCTGCTTCTCCCTCTGCCCTCTGCCCTCTTCCCTCTCGTGCTCTCTGTCTCTCATTCTCTCTCTCTCAAATAAATAAATAAAATCTTTAAAAAAAAAAACCGAGTCTCGGATAAATTAAGTAATTTGTCCAAGGCTCTGTGATTAGTTCATAGAAGAACCCTTGTTACCGTCTTGGCCTGATGCTTAGCTCAGTGCTCTGCGTGCCATTCCTAAACAATATATTTATATTTCAGCAAGCACATTTTTAAAAAATGTAAATCAATACATATTTATTGAGGGGTTGCTAGTAATTAAGTGCCTCATACAGTGTGAGGGCCTTTGGGAGTGTGATATTTACTCGTCCTTAATATGTTCAGTGCTGACACATAGCTGGTTTGTTCCTTCTTGGCAATATTAATATGACACAGAAGTCATACACACTCTGGGCACACACACTGGTTTTCTTCTTGGCTCTGCCATATTATATATGTAGACCTGGCTCCTCACTTAACCTTTCAGTCCAAGTTTTGCCATCTATACAAAGACCATAATATCTACTTAACAGGCTTGTTAATAGGACTAAATAAAATATGTACATGTAGCTATTGTTAACTATGATAATGTTTCAGGTGGCTGAATTTGATTTCACAGAGATAGAAGGTCAAGAATTGATCCCCCAGCAACTAAATAAGGATTTCTGTAATCAATAATGTGAATTTAAAAGAAAACTCATAATAAAAGTGTTTCCAATCATTATTATATTTATCATTTGTAAGGAGAGAGAGCATCAGAGCAATAACTCACCAAAGTCAAGTATTTTCGATTATAGTTTGACTGAACTATGGCTTTCAAATTAAACTTTTTTTTTTAAGATTTTATTTATTTGTCAGAGAGTGAGAGAGAGAGCATGAGCAAGGTAAGGGGCAGAGGGAGAGGCAGACTCTCCACTGAGCAGGGAGCCTGGTGTGGGACTTGACCCCAGGACCCTGGGATCATGACCTAATCTGAAGACAGATGCTTAACTGACTGAGCCACCCAGGCATCCCTCAAATTCAACTTTTAAGTTAGTTTATCCAAGGCAATTCCCTTACTGACCATGGGTACCTGATTCCCTTGCCTCCAGTGTTGCCACTAATCACCTCTAGTTAAATAGTCCCATAAGACCACTTGAAGCCTTTATTATGTGCTATATTCCTTGGTATCTCTCCTCCTATCACATCAGAAAGAGAGAAAAGAAGAAAAGAAAAATATGATAATGTTTCTTAACCTTGGCACTACCGGGGCTGGATAATTCACTGATGTGGGGGGATGTCTGTGCATTGTAGAATGTTTAGCAACATCCCCGGCCTCCACCCAATAGATGCCTACAGTGCCCTCCCCACAGCTGTGACAAGCAAAAATGTCTTCAGACAATCCCAAATGTTCCATGACAGTCAAAATAATCCCCAGTTAAGAACCGCTGACATACAGATACAATAATCATCAGCAGCAGCAGAAAAGGGACTCATTTTTTTTTCCCTCCAAATGCTACAGTTTAAGACCAGTGAAGACCTTGCCCAGAAGCTCTCAGTGGGTTTTCCTCTGTTGCATTGGCCAGGACTGTCACATGCCCATGTCTCAACCAACCACATGCAAGGCAAACGGGAACCAGCACTGCCCTTAGATTCAGTCAAGTGAGATACTGCTCTAGTCTATGCCTCAGGGCCCTGTAATTTAGAGTATATATAATTTTTACAATAAACCTTTTTAGAATAAGTTTACAGAAAAATTGCAAAGATAGTACAGAAAATTTCTGTATATCCTTTACCTAGTTCTCTCTCACTAATATTAGCATCTCATATAACTAGGGCACATTTGTCAAAATTAAGAGGCTAATATTACTCAAAATTAAGAGGTTAGTAATGTACATTACTATTAACTAAATTCCACACTTTATTCAAATTTTTCCCACTAATACTCTTTTTCTGTTCCAGGATCCCACCCAAGATACCACATTACATTTAGTCATCGAGTCTTCCTAGTTCTCTCTGGTCAGTGACAGTTTATCAGTCTTTCCTTGTTTTTGAAGACCTTGACAGCTTGAAGAATGCTAGTCAAGTATTCCGTAGAATGTCTCTCAATTTGGGTCTGTTGCTTTTTCTCATAACTATTTATGGGGGTAATGGGCCTTTGGAAGGAAGACCACAGAGGTAAAGTGCTCTTCTCATAACATTATGTCAGGAATATATACTATCAACATGACATGTCACTGCTCTTGTTAATTTTTATCATTTAAAGTTAAAGTAGTGTTTGCGGGGTATCTCCATTATAAAGTTACTATTTTTCTCTTCCATAATCCATTCTTTGGAAGCAAGCCACTAAGTTCTGCTCATACTCAAGGGGAGAGGGATAAGTTCCATCTTATGGTGGGGGCAATATTAACATATATTGTTTGGAATTCTTCAGTAAAAAAGTTTTATCTTTTTATCCATTTATTTATTCAATTATATATCAGTATGGATTCAGATGTATGTATTTTGTTATGTGGGTTATAATACCACATTATTTTGTTTTTGTTGCTCACATTGTTTTAGCTTAGGCTATTGGGGTCTCTTTCAGGTTGACTCCTGTGTTCTTCTGACATAGTCCCAATCTTTTGTTTTTGGAGTACTTCTTTCCTCCCTCATTGGTAGTATGAGTCAGGACCACCTTGTATTTTCTCTGCTCAGTCTTAGAATTAGCCATTTATCCAAGGATCCTGGGTTCCTTTTATTGGAGAGTCGTATTTACAAACCAAGATTTGGGTGTGAGTATGCTCATTACAACTGGGTATCAGTGCTTTCAACTCCTCTCAGCCAATGAAACTAAAATATATATATATGTTATATACATGCATATGAATACTACTGCATGTATACAAACTTATATATACCCTATTCCATACCTATCTATATATATCTATATCTATATATACATGAGCAGAGCTGATTCTGTAATCTCTCATTCTAATCCATTACCATAGAGTTCATTCTTTCTTCCCTCAATGAATCATAACTTCCTTCTCTGACAGTGAGAAACCTGCCTCCCATTATGTACTATCCATTTACTTGTGTGTTCAACCTCAGCATGCATGTAAAACAAGTTCAGAATTATTTTTTTTTTCAAGATTTTATTTATTTATTTGAGAGAGAGAGAGCATGAGAGGGGGGAGGGTCGGGAGGGTCAGAGGGAGAAGCAGACTCCCCGCCAAGCAGGGAGCCCGATGCGGGACTCGATCCAGGGACTCCAGGACCATGACCTGAGCCGAAGGCAGTTGCTTAACCAACTGAGCCACCCAGGCGCCCAAAGTTCAGAATTATTAATCTATACTCCTGTGAGAAAGAAATTTACAAACCAGAGTACAGTGTTTATGTACAGTTCTTTTTGTTTTTAGCCTTACAGGTTCCGGTGGAGTACATTTTTTAATCAGAATGTTTATAGAGAAAGAGACCCCACAAAATTTTTTGCCCAAAGCCCCACACCCTAGCAGTGGCCCTGCTCTCTTTCCCATTAATTCCATTATTATTTTAATGCCTTGATGCATATTCTCCCACATTTTTCTTCTTGATCAAATATAAATAAGCGTACAAGGATATAAATACTGTATAGATATATTTGTTCTACAGAAGACATTTGGCCTGGGGTTAGAGTTTGAGAAATGGAATATTTTAGAAGCAACCTAAGCAATTCTTGGGGCGCCTGAGTGACTCAGTTGGTTAAGTGACTGCCTTCAGCTCAGGTCATGATCCTGGAGTCCTGGGATCGAGTCCCGCCGAGCGGGGAGTCTGCTTCTCCCTCTGACCCTCGCCCCTCTCATGCTCTCTCTGTCTCATTCTTTCTCTCTCAAATAAATAAATAAATAAAATCTTTAAGAAAAAAAAAAAGAAGAAACCTAAGCAATTCCAAGGTACAGTCATGGTTAAGGATCACCACTCTAAGCCAATCATGGTCATTCTAATCAAGGCTACCTCTAGACAATACTTTGTGTGTGTAACCTTTATCTATGTAGACAAACAAGCAAATAGAAGAAATAAGTAGAAAATGAAGTAAAGTAGAACTGAAGTGGAAAGTTTATGATGTAGACAAAAGCTGAAGAGCATACAGACTAAAGTTACACTGAGCAGAGATGATGAAGCAGACACAGAGTGGGGAGACTGTATGGGCCAGTTGGGAACAAGAAAACAGAAAACAGAGAGAAATAAGCCTCAATTCTAGAGTTTTCTAGGTACAATTCTAGTGTAAATCATGTTTCTTTATAGTGAACTGTAAATTTCTGGAAGTAACTTCAGCAACCAGAAGAGTCTAATTAAAATATATAGATTGAAATAAGAGTGAATGAAAAGAAGGAAGGGAATTGGCCAGTGTTGCAGGGATAAAGGATGTAATGGAAGAAGAGAACATTCAGTTCATAGCCAGATGGTAAGATCCATTCCGAGTTTGGGTTTGAAGAGAAAAGTATATTAAAGACATATTTCAATCATTTGGGACAAATGGACTTCCTCAGGGTTTGAGGATCTGACTTTCATTCTTGCAGACTTAGAAGCCTGAACTGCTAGCTTACCATATCTAGATCATCTCTTCAGTGTGGACACAATAATCTATCCCAGAAAAATCCATATATTAAAAACCCAATATAAATTTATTCATTTATATGGACAATAATAATTGCCAAATTGATCAGGTGTTTTTGTTTGCTGTTGAGAGCTTTATATTTATAAAGGCAAATCCATGTGAAAAGCCAAATTACTATTGGGAGATTGCTTGGTAAGTATACAATTTAGATCAATAGGAGTTCGTTGGAGTTAGTGCTATCAAGTTACAACACTCAGATGTATCCACGTCTATTCTAAGAACATACCTGCTAAAGAGCCTAGATACTTAAGTCTGTGAGCCAGAACCACTGAAGGTACTGCAGAATTCAGAATAATACACCCCCATCCAAATCTTAATACCCAGAACCTGTGAATATGTTAGGTTAAATGGCAAAAGGGAATTAAGATTGCAGATGGAATTAAGGTTGCTAATTGTTTGAATTTAAAATAGATTATTCTAGATTATTCAGGTGGGTCCAGTGTAATAAGCACAAGCTTTAAGTATGGAAAAGAGGCAGAAGAGTCAATGTAAGAGTGATGGTTTGTGAGAGTTAATTGTCATTATTAGCTTTGAAAATGAAAGAGGCCATGAGCCAAGGAATGTGGGCAGCCTCTAGAAGTTGGAAAAGGCAAGAAAAATAGATTCTCTTCTAGAGCTTTTAGAAAGGAACACAGCCCTGCTGATGCCTTGATTTTAGCTCAGTGAGACCCACCCATTTAGGACTTCTGAGCTCTAGGATTATAAGATTAAAAAATTGTGTTGTTTTAAGCCACTATTTATAGTAATTTGTTATGGCAGCAATAGGAAACTCATACACTCTGCCAATTTGACCTTTCTGACTTCCATTTATATATTCCATAAATTTTTCTTTCTTACTTTCTTGTTTAAGCAAAATAACATAATCACTTGGTGTTAACTTTTAGTTGCCATAGCCTGACAGGCTTCCCCAGGTGGATCATCTTGACCGGACTGAGGGTGTTTACCAATTATTTGGATTTTTTTTTTGTTCTGGGGAATCTTCTTAAAAATGGGCCATTTTTTGGTCCTGGGACTCTTCAGACAAAAGAATACTAGGCTCTGGCTCTCAGGTTTCTTCATGATATACATTGTGTTCTCTCAAAGACCATTCTAGACTACCTGAAACCAGAAAGTGAATTCTGGACTCCCTAAACTGTTTGGGGATTCCAGACCTAGAGGTATACAGAGCAGAACAAATGCCTAATGGCGTAAATAAACTGGCACACTGTAAATCAACATACTTGATTATTATTCTCTGTGAAGTGCAGATGGATTCAAGTGTCAAGGACTAGAATTAAGAGGCAGAGTACATCTTTGTATCAAGGTAGCACTATTTTCCTTATCCCCGAAAACAGAGTTCTTTATAGTCCAGATTGTAGAACCTAAACTCCTTTTAAGTGTTAAATGTAAAAAAGCTAAAAGTAAAAAAAAGTAAAATGTAAGAGTTATTGAGCTCTTAACCATGTACTAGGCACTATTCCAATTTCATTTAAGGTTCATTTAAACCTCTCCAGAACTCTATGGCTTAGGAACTACGATTATCCCTATTTTACAAATGAAGACACTGAGGTTCAGTGTGATTAAGTAGTTTGACCAAGTTTACTGGTATAGACTGAATGGAATTCACATGTGGAAGTTCTGATACCCAGGGGTATTTCGAGGTGGGGCCTTTGGGAGACAATTAGGTTTAGATGAGATCATAAAGGTGAGGCCCTGATGATAGTATTAGTATCCTTATTGTCTCTCTGTCACGTGAGGACTTAATGAGATGGCACCCATCTGCAAGCCAGGAAGACAGTTCTCCTCAGGAATCAAATCTGCTGGCACCTTGATCTTGGACTTCCCAGCCTCCAGAACTGTGAGAAATAAATGTCTATTGTTTAGGCCACCCAGTGTGTGGTCTTCTGTTACAGCAGTCTGAGCTAAGACAGTTACACAACTAATAAGTGGCAGAGCTGTTACCTGAACTTGATCAGTCTAATTTAGACTGAGGTCTTAACTAGTATGTTTACCGTAAGTTTGAGGTTTACTCATCTTCCACAAATACATGTATCCAGAAATTAAAATAAAGGGACACATAGTGAATGACTAAATAGAGGAAAGGATATTTCCACAATAAAGACTATTAGTACCAAAGCAAATTACAATAATAATTTAATTAAAAGTGCAAAGATGGGAACACCTGGTTGGCTCAGTTGGTTAAGCGTCTGCCTTTGGCTCAGGTCATGATCCCAGGGTCCTGGGTCGAGTCCTGCATGGGGCTCCTTGCGCTTCTCCCTCTGCCTGCCTCTCTCTCTGACAAAGAAATTTTTTTTTTTAAGTGAGAAGATGGTCTCCAATAATAGTGTTTAAGAAGAGAAACTTCTACTACAAACCTGAAATAATGTGTTTATAGTAGTTTAGTCATTATAGTTTTATAATGAAAAGCTCACTGTACTGGGAATCAGAAGAGCTAGATTCTTGCTGTTTTGCCACTAACCAGCTAAGTAAGCTTGATAAAGCCACTACATTTCTAGGCTCTAGTTTCTGAGAATAGCATTCAGACTTCTGGAGCAGGCATCGTAGGAAAAAGATAAATATTTTTATTTTAATCACAGGAGAATCAATATTAGCATCAAGAATTTATTGATCATATCCCTATTTGAAAAGTACAAGGTAAGTAAAAAATTAGAAGGGACAAGACTGATTGATTCCAGTAAGTGATTAAGTTAAGTAGGTGACTGAGTAGTGAGGACTAAGAAACAATACTAAACTTATAAAGAAAAGTTTTAAAAAAACTATCAGTACAATTAAGCAAACCTACATGACTCATCATCTTTTGCATCCAGATAAACTGGGATTTCTAGGCATTTTAAGAGCTTTTGTAAATTGCTCTATCCCATCAAAGATATCCTTAAATTAAGTTAGCTTTTGGTTCAAGTCAGTTCAATTCAACCTACATTTACAGGGTACCCTCAGAGATGATTTGCCCTGAAACTAATGAAGCTCAGGCTCCCTCCTTGGCATAGCCACTGGGACCACCAGAGCTTCTAGGAATGTGGAGTTCTGGTTGGGAAGCAGAAACCAGGTTGCGGACAGAAAGCATTTCTATATAACGTGTTTGGTAAATTGCCTAAAAGAGTTCACAGAAGAAAGGGACCTGATCTCCAAGGTCTTAGTCATTTATATTTTGCAATCTAAATACTCACTTTTCCACCTAACTCTGTCCATAACATTACATTCTTTCTCTTTAAGCACCTTGCCCTCCGTTTATACATCAGTTTCAAATACCAGTATCTTCTGTGCCTACCATGTGTTATGCCTTGAACTAATAGAGATACAAAGATGAAGGAGCTCACAGTTTTGGAGGAAGAATGCAGCATTAGACATGAAACAATGGTAGCCTAGTGGTAGAAACAAAGTGTAACGGGACACATAGAACAAAACATTCAACAATACTAATTTGTTGCTGTGTCATTATCTTTTGAAAGATATCAAACTGCCAAAAACTTCTGAGTTGAAATTCTGAACCTCTGTGAAGTAGCCTATGGCCTGATGTTTCTTAAGCCACCACTTTAAAAAATTTTTTGACTGTGATCTGCATTGTAGCAGACGTAAGTGTTCATCAAACATACTACATGTTCCCCTACATTTCTCGGCCTCCCTTGCAGTTAATTTAGAGTCACATGCCTATTCTGGTCAATGGGTCATGAGAGGAAGTGATGGTATTGTTTCTGGTTCAAGTCTCTTAACACTGATCAAGAGCCAGTGACAGTCCTTTGTGCTCTCTCTAGAAAGATTTTTAAGCCTAGAAGCAAAGAACCAAGATGCAATAGTTGAATGATGAAAATATGCTAGATCCTTGAAGATCTGGAGGACAACCACCAAGGAGGTCAATCGAATCCACATCAGACTTTATGGTAGTGACATGTGACATATAAAATATTTTTATGTTAAGTCACTGACATGCATTTCACATCTGGACCTAATGCATGTGCATGTGTATGAATCAAATTTTAAAATAATACTTGCTGTTTCTGACATAGCTGATATTTTATTTCATTCAAGAAAATGCTTTTCGGGGCGCCTGGGTGGCTCAATCGGTTAAGCGTCTGCCTTCGGCTCGGGTCATGATCTCAGGATCCTGGGATCGAGCCCCGCATCGGGCTCCCTGCTCCACGGGAAGCCTGCTTCTCCCTCTCCCACTCCCCCTGCTTGTGTTTCCTCTCTCGCTGTCTCTCTGTCAAATAAATAAATAAAATCTTAAAAAAAAAAAAAAAAAAGAAAATGCTTTCCAGACTCACAATGTCATGACACCCTAACTGGTCTCTACCCACAATGTGAAAAATAATGTCTTTTTAAAAAAAAAAAGTTTTTCTCTAATTTTACCTTTGTTTTTTAATTCAAGTATAATTAACATACAGTGTTGTATTAGTTTCAGGTGTACAATAGAATGATTCAACAATTCCATACATTACTCAGTGCTGATCAGTGATCTGTGTACTCTTAATCCTCTTCACCTTTTTAATCCATCCCCTCACTTACCTCCTCTCTGGCAACCACCAGTTCCCTATACTTAAAAGTATCTGGTTTTTTGGTCTTTTTTTTTTTTCTCCATTTGTTTTGTTTCTTAAAGTGCATATGAATGAAATCATATGCTATTTTCTTTCTCTGACTTATTTCACTTAGCTGAAAAATAATGTAGTAAGCTGCTCAGAACATTGGTTTTCTATGAACAGCTTTCAGGTGTATCTAATTATTTAGAATAATAAGTTTTACAATAAATGCAACGTCACAATGATAATAAAAATGGGAAATACAGATTATTTCATCTTGTAAAATTAAATTATTGCATTTCTGGCTGTATCTTTCTATTTGGCACTTATATGTGAATACACACACATACATACATATGTAATAAAGGAAAAATGTTTTTCACTGTTCTGCAAAACCGGTAGTCTCTGGCACGGAAAAGTATTGCTGCTCTAAAAATTTGCATTCCAGTCCAAAAGGACTCCATGAAGAACGTATTCGGCTTGGTGCAGGTAAATTTTGGTAGGTCCTTGAAGACAAAATAAGCTTTATACCTCTTCAATAGCAGGAGAAAGAACTGAAGTCACGAAACCCTACACTATAACAAAGTGCCATAGTGGCGGCCTATAAAATGAAGTAACAAAATCCCAAACCTGCCCAGGTTTCCTCCCCACTCACTGAACGGACGTAACTCACAAAAAACAGCTCCCGACCTCTAGGCCGGAACCGGTAAGAAACTCTCGCGATAGCCTCTCGACCGCCGGGAGCCTTCTGTGAGCACTAGTTCCCGCCCCCTCAGTGCGCCCACAGACTGTCTGCTCCCCGTCTGCTACCGCGGGGCTGGCCGGAACTTTTATCCATAGGAACGGGTTTACACTGTAGAGTGTTGCCGGCCGGCGTCAAGGAGACTAGAGTGCCATCCTCTTCCTCTCACCGTAGCCGCCGCGGAGCGGAGCCGAGCAGATCAGATCCAGGAGCGCGGTTACCGGGCGGGCTGGGTCTATGGTCGCTCCGCGGGCCGCTCCGCCGGCTGGTGCTTTTTTATCAGGGCAAGCTGTGTTCCATGGCAGGGAACTTTTGGCAGAGCTCCCATTAGTAAGTGATCTTCCGTCTTCTCGCCCGGGGCTTGTTCTTGGGAGTCGGTGAGGACGGGGCCTGCGACTCCCTTTGGCCTGGATCCCGGCCCCTGTCCCGAGCGCCGCGGGGTCTCCCGGGGGCGGCAGCGGCCGGAAGCGGGATGCACTTTTCTCTGGCGACTCCCCTCTCCCCGCCCCCTGGCTGCGTTTCGGGGGTGGGGGGGAAAGATCTGTGAGCGGGCAAGGGCGGGGGCTAAAGAGGTTCGGTCTCCGAGGAAGGAAGGAGTTTAACTTCGGATTCCTGGATAAGCTAGGCCTGGAAGCGGGGTGGGGTGGGTTGGGATGGGATGGGCGCAGGTATGGAAAGTGTGGCACAGTTCCGGACTGTGAGGCCGGCTCTTCAGGACAGTTGGGGCTCGCTTTTGCCTGGGCTCTCTTCAGTTGTCGGCATTGTAGTCTTTTGTCATTGACCTTCTATCTTGAGTGGATTTAATACTATTCCGAGGAGAGAGTCCAGAGTCAGTCTTGTTTCTGCTGTCTGACCGCTTCCTGCCTTACCTTATGAATAGATGGAGTTGTATGTTGGTTAGGAAGAGGGCAGGTGCTCTCAAAATGTATCCATTTCATTAGTCTGTGCCTTTTATTTTGTTTTAAGCATGCATTTTCCAGTGACTTTGCCGATTTCTTTAACCTATTTCATGAGTAAGTTTTTGTTTTTGTTTTGACCGTGGAAGAACTAGAGTAATATTAAAAATATTTTTCCCTAAATACATTTGTTTAGGCCTAAAGGTGGGTGATGAGACTAATTGAACTTTGACTAGGCTTTCCGCTCTACGGTTGAAAGATGAACAGAACCTGATACTATTCTATTTTAGTGTAAATATATCTTAATGCCAAGAGACCATTAGTAATTGTAGTTTAAATTTTGATTCTGTGAAGAAGTTGGATTCCTATTCATTCTGTTTTTAGTCCTTTGTAAGAGAAGAAAAACCTATTTTCAGAAAAGCAGGCTTTCCTCTTGCTGTAAGTGATTCTGTGGAGATGAAATTCTATAGAAGCCTTACCTCTGATTATATTTTTATTTTGCACTGTTTTGCTCAGTGTAATATTTGCTTGGGCAAAATTAAAATACAGAAAATTTAGTGGACAAGGGGTAGTATTTTAATAAAGTTTGAAAGAGGGTGAAAGAATTGACAGGTAGCTAGCTGTTGATTATCAGAAGTTAGAGCCATTTTTCAACTTAAAAAAAAAAAGATACTACCTGCCTTTTGGTAAATGTTCTCATTATGCTTTCACTTATTGTTGGCATAATAAGAACATTTATCAAAGGGGGAGCAGGATCTATAATGTTTTTTCACTCTTGAAATATAAAATTGTTATAATGTTAAATGTGCTTTTTTTGAAAGTGTCCTTCCCTCACAATTCAAATAGTCCTGGAGGAAGGGGCCACTGCGCTCTCTTCAGAATCATGAAGTGCCTTATCTGCAAAAGGTTGCAAGTGAGAAAGACAAGGCGATCAATTCTGGAAAAACAAACCAACAAAAAGATGACAAAAACCATCGTTTTAGGTGATTTTGGGAAAAGAGGAAAATTGACATGAACTATGTTTATCATGGCTTGAAGATGCACATTTTAACATTTCTGAAATGAGCATGACAGTTTTTTTCTTAGCACATGAAATAATGGTGAATTTTACAAACAATATAATCTTAAATTTTATGAGATTTGCTATGTATAAGTGTTCTTGGTTTATCTTCCATACTATGTGCTGTGAGGAAAAACTTAAATATTTGTGAAATTTATCTTTTTAAGAACTTTAAGTGACTGTGAGGATGAAATTAATGATAATTCCAGAACATAGTGAATCACAGCATTTTCTAGAAAGTTGAAGTAGAGCACAACACATTCTTTGACCTTACTGCAGTAAAAGTAGAAGGGCACTAAATACTAGGTGGCTGACTGAATTAATGAAGAGGTAACAGAAATAAAAATGTACAAAATCAATTCTGGATATTTTATTGTATCAAAGAGGAAACTGAAAATACAGTTATATAATATCAAGGAAATAACCTGATGAGATCAATATATATCCATACCTATGGGATGTAGCCAAAGCCACAGTTATAAACTAACATCCAGAATAACTGAGAAAAAATAAAAATAAGTCAGAATAGTCTGAGAATATTAAAAAGGAAACAGTGAAATAAATCCGGGGGAGGGGGTAAAAAAAAGACTTAATAAAGGTAACACTGATATTAACATAGTAAAAGGAAAAATAGTCAGAAATTATAAGAGCTGGTTCTTTGGAAGGAAAAATCAAAATAGTAGACTAAACTGCTGCTAGTTGAATCAAAGAAAAGAGGGATGATACGAAGATACAAAATTAGGAATGAGAAAAGTCAATAAATCCAGATGTACTTTTGGGTTATCTCCATGGTAATAAATTTGAAAGCCAAAACAAATTAAGAAAGTTACCAAAGAGGGGCGCCTGGGTGGCTCAGTTGGTTAGGCGACTGCCTTCAGCTCAGGTCATGATCCCAGGGTGCTGGGATCGAGCCCCGCATCGGGCTCCCTGCTCCGTGGGAAGCCTCCTTCTCCCTCTCCTACTCCCCCTGCTTGTGTTCCCTCTCTCTCTCTCTCTCTCTCTCTCTCTCTGTCAATTAAATAAATAAACAAAATGTTTAAAAAAACAAAAAGAAAGTTACCAAAGAGCTACCCCTTAAAAAATGCTCTGGCTCACATTATTTCATGGGTAAATGTTTTCCCATTTTCAAGAGGATCTGCTACTGAAATTATTCCAGTTCACACAGAAAGAAAGCTTTCCAGTTCTCTCTTTGAAGCTACAAGAACATTGATAAAATCTAGCAAAGGTAGCACTAAAAACAGTCTGGTTTGAATATTAATACAAACATCATAAATTATTAACAAGTAGAGTCTAACATTACATTAGAAATATAAAAAAATGATAGTGATTTTATTGTAGAAATATAGTCAGTGTTAGAAAATCTGTTAATAAACAGTGAAGGCATCAAAAGATGTCTATTAAAATTCAACATCTATTTTTGACTAAAACAAATAGGATGGTTTCTTAACATGGTAAAAACATCAAAGCATGAATAAGAGATATTTAATGGTGAAACATTAGGAAAATTAGGGTGCCTGTTTAACATTGTTATGAATTGCTACTCAATACAGTTAATAGAATGAGATACTAAAAATGACAAAATTGTCAGCCTGTAGAGATAAAATTAACTTGAAAATTCAGTTAATTGAAAAATTATTATAAATAATAAAGGTTTAATAAAGTGACCAGTTACAAAATGTAAAAATGGGAAGCTTTCTTTTTTTTAAAATTTTTTTATTCTTAATGTTAATCCCCATACATTACATCATTAGTTTTAGATGTAGTGTTCCATGATTCATTGTTTGTGCATAAAACCCAGTGCTCCATGCAGAATGTGCCCTCCTCAATACCCACCACCAGGCTAACCCATCCTCCCATCCCCCTCCCCTCTAGAACCCTCAGTTTGTTTTTCAGAGTCCATCGTCTCTCATGTTCGTCTACCCCTCCGATTTCCCCCCCTTCATTCTTCCCCTCCTGTTACCTTCTTCTTTTTTTTTTTTGTTCTTAACATATATGGCATTATTTGTTTCAGAGGTACAGATCTGAGATTCAACAGTCTTGCACAATTCACAGCGCTTACCAGAGCACATACCCTCCCCAGTGTCTATCACCCAGTTACCCCATCCCTCCCACCCCACCCCCCACTCCAGCAACCCTCAGTTTGTTTCCTGAGATTAAGAATTCCTCATATCAGTGAGGTCATATGATACATGTCTTTCTCTGTTTGACTTATTTCGCTCAACATAATACCCTCCAGTTCCATCCACGTCGTTGCAAATGGCAAGATCTCATTCCTTTTGATGGCTGCATAATATTCCATTGTATATCTATACACCACATCTTCTTTATCCATTCATCTGTCGATGGACATCTTGGCTCTTTCCACAGTTTGGCTATTGTAGACATTGCTGCTATAAACATCAGGGTGCATGTACCCTTTCGGATCCCTACTTTTGTATCTTTGGGGTAAATACCCAGTAGTGCAATTGCTGGATCATACGGTAGCTCTATTTTCAACTTTTTGAGGAACCTCCATACTGTTTTAAAGAGTGGCTGCACCAGCTTGCATTCCCACCAACAGTGTAGGAGGGTTCCCCTTTCTCCGCATCCTCGCCAACATCTGTCGTTTCCTGACTTGTTAATTTTAGCCATTCTGACTGGTGTGAGGTGATACCTCATTGAGGTTTTGATTTGGATTTCCCTGATGCCAAGCGATATTGAGCACTTTTTCATGTGTCTGTTGGCCATTTGGATGTCTTCTTTGGAAAAATGTCTGTTCATGTCTTCTGCCCATTTCTTGATTGGATTCTTTGTTCTTTGGGTGTTGAGTTTGATGAGTTCTTTATAGATTTTGGATACTAGCCCTTTATCTGATATGTCATTTGCAAATATCTTTTCCCATTCTGTCGGTTGTCTTTTGGTTTTGTTGACTGTTTCCTTTGCTTTGCAAAAGCTTTTTATCTTGATGAAGTCCCAATAGTTCATTTTTGCCCTTGCTTCCCTTGCCTTTGGCGATGTTTCTAGGAAGAAGTTGCTTCAGCTGAGGTTGAAGAGGTTGCTGCCTGTGTTCTCCTTTAGGATTTTGATGGACTCCTGTCTCACATTGAGGTCTTTTAACCATTTGGAGTCTATTTTTGTGTGTGGTGTAAGGAAATGGTCCAGTTTCATTCTTCTGCATGTGGCTGTCCAATTTTCCCAACACCATTTGTTGAAGAGACTGTCTTTTTTCCATTGGACATTCTTTCCTGCTTTGTCAAAGATGAGTTGACCATAGAGTTGAGGGTCCATTTCTGGGCTCTCTATTCTGTTCCACTGATCTGTGTGCCTGTTTTTGTGCCAGTACCATACTGTCTTGATGATGACAGCTTTGTAATAGAGCTGGAAGTCTGGAATTGTGATGCCACCAGCTTTGCTTTTCTTTTTCAACATTCCTCTGCCTATGCGGGGTCTTTTCTGGTTCCATACAAATTTTAGGATTATTTGTTCCATTTCTTTGAAAAAAGTGGGTGGTATTTTGATGGGGATTGCATTGAATGTGTAGATTGCTCTAGGTAGGATTGACATCTTCACAATATTTGTTCTTCCAATCCATGAGCATGGAACGTTTTTCCATTTCTTTGTGTCTTCCTCAATTTCTTTCATGAGTATTTTATAGTTTTCTGAGTACAGATCCTTTGCCTCTTTGGTTAGATTTATTCCTAGGTATCTTATGGTTTTGGGTGCAATTGTAAATGGGATCGACTCCTTAATTTCTCTTTCTTCTGTCTTATTGTTGGTGTAGGAATGCCACTGATTTCTGTGCATTGATTTTATATCCTGCCACTTTACTGAATTCCTGTATGAGTTCTAGCAGTTTTGGGGTGGAGTCTTTGGGGTTTTCCACATAAAGTATCATCTCATCTGCAAAGAGTGAGAGTTTGACTTCTTCTTTGCCTATTTGGATGCCTTTTATTTCTTTTTGTTGTCTGATTGCTGTGGCTAGGACTTCCAATACTATGTTGAGTAGCAGTGGTGATAGTGGACATCCCTGCCGCGTTCCTGACCTTAGGGGGAGAGCTCTCAATTTTTCCCCATTGAGAATGACATTTGCTGTAGGTTTTTCATAGATGGCTTTTATGATATTGAGGTATGTACCCTCTATGCCTATACTCTGAAGAGTTTTGATCAAGAAAGGATGCTGTACTTTGTCAAATGTGGAAAGCTTTCTTTTAAATGAATGATGGAAAAATATAGTTACAAGTACCAATGGAAGATATGAAATATACAAGAATAAACTAAAGAAATGTGCAGGACCTATAGAAAGAAAATTTTTTAAATTCTGTGGTAGAACATAAAGATTTTAATAAATGGAGTTTGAATTCTAGCCTTGTAAAGATAGCATTTCTCTCTATATTGATTTCTAAATTTAATGCAATTGGGACTTGACATAATACTTCTAAAGTTCAAGTCTTAGAATAATAATTGTAATAGAATATCGAGAAGTTTTTCTAAAGAATAGTAATTAGCAAGGGGAATATTTTCCATACCAGATTTTAATAATTTAATCTTATGTTTTCAAATAACATGGCATAGGAATAAGAAAAATTGAAAGAAAAAAGCCTTAAGTGTATTAGAAAATATAGGTGAATTTTTTTTTTTTTAATCATTTAGTGTCAGGGAAGGCCTTCCCACTTGTGACCAGCATAAAATCAAAGTAAAATATGGGTTGGTTTTAATAAGTGATTCATATTTCTGTGTTACAAATAATTAAATATTAAGAGATCATGCTCAACTCAGGAAATGTTTGCAGTTTATTTGACAAATGATTTATTATCCATAGTACACAAATTATATGAGAAGAATCTCTTAATTGTGAAAAAAACCATCCCATTAGAAAAATTGTCATTAAAATTACAGTGTACAAAAGAAGAACTGTATTTTTGGCCAGTAAGGCATGGAAAAATGTTTAGCCTCAGAAGTAAACTAAAACACAAAACCCCAAAAACAGTAAGATACTACTTTGCCTTTAAGTTGTAAAGTATTTAAAAGATTGGCAGTAACCCATAGGGGGTTTAAATATTTTAAAACTCTCATGTACTGTTAATAGGAATGGAAATTGGTGTGACGAATGGAGTACAAACTGACAATGTAAAACAAAGTTACCAGCAAAACCAACCAATCACTTCTATTTCTAGGAAATTATTTTAAATATATTATTAACCAAATATGCATGGGTGAATTACAAAGCTCTTCATTAAAGCATTATTTTTAATAGTGAAAAATTATAAGCTACATGCCTATTAATAGGAATTAACTAAGTAACAATCCATCCATAATGCTGTGAAGCAGTTTAAAGGTATGCTGAATAACAAATTTGTTGACATAGAAAGACTTCCAGAACATAATGAGTGACAAAAGCAAGTTGCAGAATAGTGTTTTGGGTCATTTCAATTTCATATCTCTGGTTAAAAATAGTAGACTTGACTAGGCAGGCGGAGGAGGCTATTAGTGTAATAAATTCTGAAGCAGATTTTAACATGAGTGGAATTTGTGAAGTAGAGAAATACTGCAGTTACTCATGAACAACTGAGAAAAGATAATTCAAATCTAAGGCATCATCATTTGATGCCAAATAACTATACCATTATTTTATGTATCACTAGGGAAAAATAAACATGCTGCAGATTAAAAGCTTAAGGCATCACTGATTGTAAGATCTTTCTTGATATCAGAGTCTTAAAACCAATGAAATAACAATATAAGGTAGTGAGAGAGAGAACAAAAAAGAGACAGAAGGGGTGCCTGGGTGGCTCAGTTGGTTAAGCGACTGCCTTGGGCTCAGGTCATGATCCTGGAGTCCCGGGATTGAGTCCCGCATCGGGCTCCCTGCTTAGCAGGGAGTCTGCTTCTCCCTCTGACCCTCCCCCCTCTCATACTCTATCTCATTCTCTCTCTCAAATAAATAAATAAAATCTTAAAAAAAAAAGAAAATTAGAGTGGAATTTTTTTTCAGGGCATATTTACATTCATTAGTGAGATAATTCTCAGAGTTTCAAGAAATGTGAAAAATACTATCTTCCAAGGTTACTTCTTGCACTTTGTATTTCTCAGAATGTTCATAACTTGTTCAGTCTTAGTATATTTTTTGTGACTTTGTTAGTTGATTTTCTGTAACGTGTCTTAACATCTTCATTCTTCTAGTTTACAATGGATTTTGGATAAACAAGATCTGTTGAAGGAACGCCAGAAGGACTTAAAGTTTCTCTCAGAAGAAGAGTATTGGAAATTACAGATATTTTTTACAAATGGTAAACTTTAAAAAAAATTGACTGAAATGGTACAGTTGGTTACCTCTGAATTAAAACTTTTGTATAGTAATTTGTTATAAGCTGTTTTAGTCCCTACTTAATATTTTTATTCATGTATTCTTTTTATAACTTATATTCATTTATCTTTCTAAGTGATCTAAATACAGTCTTTTGTGAATCTTACATTGTAGAGACACTCAAGACAGTCTCAAAGTGTTCATTAATCTCCCTATGTGGGAGGGTAATGTGTTATTAAACCCAGTTTAAGATTGGCTAAAGCAAGTATTTTGAAGATGAATGGATTCTTTGGGCTGGCATCCTATTGATCATTCTTATCTTACAAGTTTGCGTAGATGATTTAGAGTCAAAAGATCCTTGCTCTCCCACATGGTAGCTTTGTTACATGATCTTTCTAACCTTCAGTTCACTCTTCTGCAAACCTACCTCTCTGTTGTTTGGAGAATTCATTATGGACTTTTTAATAAACTTTATACAATGGAAGTTGTAGTGCGTTTGATTACTGTCTAATATTTTCCTTTTATATTTATTCTAAAGATAATAAAAAAACATTGAAAATACTTAGAAGGTAGAGGAAAATGCCTATCATTCAACCTTCTTAATATAAGAATAGTGTTTGCTATGGGACACTTTCTATTTTTTATTGTTGTTAATGCATATCTATATTTTTTTTAACAGATTTGCAAATCCTAGTCTTAGCCCAGTGTGATCCAAGTAGAGCTTTATAGCATATGTAGGTTTTTCTCTTTGTTAAAAATTAATACAGTCATGATTTAACCACATGAAAGTTATTTTTCAATGTCAATATTATAAAGATACCAGAAGAACATTTAAAACTTTATTATTTTTCTTTTAGTTATTCAAGCATTAGGTGAACATCTTAAATTAAGACAACAAGTTATTGCCACTGCTACAGTCTATTTCAAGAGATTCTATGCCAGGTAGGACTTTAATTTGGGGATTATGTTACACCTATTTGAAACTCTTATGTCATGTTGATGAACCTTAGTATAAATGAATCATGTGTTTGCCATAGCGTTATCTTGGTTTTTTTCCCAGTGTTTTCTATATGAATGACATTTAACTTTGTTTTATCATATTTTAGGTATTCTCTCAAAAGTATAGATCCTGTATTAATGGCTCCTACATGTGTGTTTTTGGCATCCAAAGTAGAGGTATGAAATAGTTTTCTTTTCTTCATTGAAGTATAATCAATGTACATTGGTTAATCTGCCCTAGTTTTCATATTACCTATGTAAAAATAATGACAGATGGTGATTTATGCAAAATTTTGAAATTCATACAAAATCAAAGATATACATGTCTTTATACATTCATTTAACAAACACTTATGTAGCATTTACTATATACCAAGTGTTATTCTAAGTTCTTTTACAACTATAACTGACTCATAATATGACTTACAATCCTCATAACAAACAAGGGGGTGTATGGTAGTAATATCCTCATTTCATAAAGGAGGAAACTGAGGTACATAGAGATTAAGAAACTTGCCTAAGATCATAGAGCTGGTAAGTGGCAGAGCCTGGGAGTCTGGCTACTAATTCCATGCTTTTAACTGCTTTGTTCTAGGTCCTCTAAGACATTTACTGTTTGGCACTAAGTAGTATTCCATGAGTGCCACAGCTTCGCTACTATAACCTGAGTTATAGTACCTCCTCCTGTGTCCTTCCTTCTCCATATGCATCCTATGTCTTACTGTCTTCCCTCCCTGCTTCCTGATAATGGCTGCCTGCCAGACTGTAGGGAAAGCAAGGATTGAGTGTGGCTCTAGTCAAATAGATTCTGATGAGGGTAGAGGAACTAGGTGAGGGAGAGAGAAGAGAGATGGGAACTTGGAGCTGAGACTAAATCTCTGCTCACATTTTCCTTTTCAGTATTTTTGAGAGAGCGCAGCTAAAATCCAGACAGTAATAGGAGATATTGACTGATGTTCATTATAATATATGCAATCTTTAAAGTTCTGAACCCTTTGTATTATGTTTCTTAGATGTCTTTAGAATCGTAATTGTATTCTTGAAAATTGAATGTAATTTAAACCTAATAGGTTTATATTCCTTTTGGTACTCAATTTTGATTTAGTTTTGTTTTAGTCATTATTTAGGATTATTTAAGACATCTTTCCTAATTACTACCTAAAGTAATGAGAGTTGACCCTGTTAGAAATAATATTAAGACAGACTTTCTAGAGGTTTATGGTTTTCTAATTATTTATAAGTGGTAGCTTAAAGGGACAGAACCAGCCCTGTTATTACTAAGTTCTTTAGTGGGAAAAGGAAGTGTTTATAAAAAGCCCATATTATGGGGTGGTTTTTCCAAATATTACCATGTAATTTGATGTATCTGAAGCACAACCAGTATGGAAAATCTAGATAAAATCTTTATAAATTTCTACTCTTAAAGATTAATTTGGGGATTTTAATTTGTTTTGTTTCTTAAATATCTTTTGTTATGTGACGTACTGAGTGAAAGTTTTCACTCTAAGAATTTTGGATAAAGAATTCCTGGATTGGGATGCCTGGCTGGCTCCAGTTGGTAGAGCGTATGACTCTTGATCTCGGGGTCATGAGTTCAAGCCCCACATTGGGTGGAGAGGATACTTAAAAAAAAAAAAAAGAATTATTCCTGAAAAAAAAAATGTATCCCTTTATATTTGGTTATAGCGTTATTGTTTTTAATCATTAACTGTGACCAGATCTTTCTGTGTTTTGTCCAGTTGTGTGGGAATTATACAGAAATGACTTTTAAGATGTCTGAGGCATTTACTTTTTAGTTTCAGTTACTATGGTTTGAGGTTTAAATATAAATATAAATATATATACACACATACATACCTTCCCCATCCCCCAAAACAAGGATATAGGTTAAAGGTATTTATATAGATTAGGACTAGGTTTAGTTTCATTTCTTTTGTTGAATAAGGAACCGATTCTTGATTTTTCTGTTTTAAAATGAAGTGAAGGTTTTAGTAATCTTATGAGGTTAATCAAATTAAATGAGACAATATATGTAAGGTGGATCACCTCATAAATTTTAGTTATTTTTACAATGTTGGCATATTAAATTCAAAGCGGAAATGGGAACTGACATTAAGAGTCTTGGGGCACCTGGGTGGCTCAGTCAGTTAAGGGTCGACTGTTGATTTCGGCTCAGGTCATGATGTCCGAGTCAAGGGATGGAGCCCCGCATTGGGTTTCCTGCTCATCACACAGTCTGCTTGAGATTCTGTCCCTCTCCCTCTGCCGCGCCCCTACCCCCATCCCCTCTCGCACTCTCTCTCTCAAAAAAGGAAGAAAAAAGCTTGCTTTATGGTAAGGCTGAAATTATTTAAAAAAAAAAAAAGTCTTATGGGGCACCTGGGTGGCTCAGTCAGTTAAGTGTCTGACTCTTGATCTCAGCTCAGGTCTTGCTCTCAGAGTTGTGAATTCAAGCCCCGTCTTGGGTTCCACACTGGGCATGGGTAGAGCCTACTTTAAAAAGAAAAAAAATAAAAGGAAGTTTTATAATATATCATTCTATCATTCTTGTCTTCCTCTTCCAAATAGAATAATAGTTTCTATGGTCTTTTAAATTCTTTTGGTGATACTAAAGTTTATCTTTAGAGATTCAAGTGTTTTATTACTAAATAGTATGCAATACCTGTTCATTAGTCCAGGTTCAGTTGAATAGGAAGCATACTTAATATTTTTATTGCAGTTAAGTATAGAATCTAAAAAATCTTTTTGGAAACTAATTGGGGTGTAGAAAACCGGCACTGTTGCGTTAGGGCTTGGTTTCTAATTTGGTATCTCTCAATGATGTTAAATGACAAAATTATTTAAACATTTGTCTTATTGCAGCCATTTTAAGGAAAAGTAATGCGTTTAGAGATTTAAATACTTCACGCTTCAAGTAGGTAGAAGATGAAAACCAGACTATAAACATGGGGGGACATAGGAAATGCTTTGCTTTGAATAGACCCAGATACCCTTAGGTTCATTGGGTTACTATGTACCTGATCTCATCTACTTTTATTTCTCTAGGAATTTGGAGTAGTCTCAAATACAAGATTGATTTCTGCTGCTACTTCTGTATGTAAGTGCAAAAAGTATATCCTGCTTTAAGGATGTAATTCTTTAAAAAAGCTCTATAGGACCTTAATGTTTTTCAGTTTATGAGACCTGTGAAATATTGGTTGGGTTTATTAAATCTCCTGTGGTCACATTTATGGCTAGTGTATTTGGCTAAAAATAAAGTTAAAATACTAAAAACCACTTAGAGTATTATGTCCAAGACATTATGTTTAATGCCAAAAATGACTGGTAACTATTGTCCAAAAACTTCAACTCAGTGGCTCTTAAATAATAAGGGTAAAGAAAAAACTTAATTTCCCAGTTTTATTGTATTTTTTTTGCTTCATAATGACTAGCCATTGTGTCATTCTTGTGGGTAAAGTAAACTGTTTCTTTAGTAATTGTAGTGTATGTATTTGATAGGAATAATGTATTTTGCCTCCATATTGAAAAACAGTGCAAGGAAAAAAATGCTGACGATAGTAGTCAGCCTCAGTTCTGTCTGAGCAACAGCTGTATAACCTTGAGCAAATTCCTTTATCTCTTGGCTTTAGTTCTTTTTCCAAAAAGATGGGGTTTAGCTGCCTTGGAGTCAGGACATTAAAGGAAATAACACTGTAGACTAGTGATTGTAAAATATTGTATACAAGGTATTAACATTATGCTATGCTCCATCTTCATAGGTTAAGCACAAAGCCAGCACCTAACAAAAGATGAAAGATAATGCAGAATTTTTTCTTTTTTTTTTACTTACCTGATCTTGCACAGAAGAGGCAGAAGGTTTTTGTGTTTTTAGGTTTGTGAACCAGACTAATTTTCATATTTTTGGGTCATTCCCTTTTCTGAGAAGAGTGTAATAATCTAATTCAGTCTTTTCCATGCCATATTTTACTCTTCTAAGAACAGCAGAGTAGTAACCAGTTTTTCCATAGAATTTAATATAGCAGATATATCACATTGATAAGTATTGGATTGCCCTCTGGAAAATTGAATTATTAAAAATTCAAAAACAACTGGAAGGAAATCCATCAGAAGGAAATCCACCAGAATGTTAGCAGTGCTCATCTGTGAGTAGTGGATTCTAGGTGCCTTATTTTCTTCTTATGTTATTTTTGTTTTCCAAATTTTTTAGAAAGTGTGTATTTTTAAAAATGTAAAATACTGGGGCACCTGGGTGGCTGAGTCGATTAAACATCCATCTCTTGATTTCAGCCCAGGGTCCTGAGATCAAGGGTCTCAGGGTCCTGAGATTAAGCCCCGCATCGGGCTCTGTGCTGAGTGTGTAACCTGCTTGAGATTCTCTCTTTCTCTCCTCCTGCCCCTCCCCCTGCTCACATGTGTGTGTGCTCTCTCTCTCTCTCAAAAAAAAAAAAAAAGAAAAGAAAATGTAAAATACCTATTACTAAGGTTTATTTTTCATGCAGAGCCATAAAGGTATATTCATAACAGTATTTGGTTACCAATGAAGAAGAAATTGTTATAGTAGAATATTTTTGTTTATTTCATAAATGTTAATAGTGTATTATATAGGCTTATACAGCTTAGATTTCAAATTTCAGCTCCCTTGCCTTCTATGTGGCAAATCGAGCAAAATACAATCTCTGTGTCTTAGTTTCTCATCTTGCAGATGAGGATTAATAATATTTATGTCAAAGGGTTGTTGTGAGGATCAAATGAGTTAATATCAGTAAAACTCTTAGAACAGTGTCTTGCTCAATGTCTTAGTTTGCTAGGCCTGCCATACAAAGTGATAGAGACTAAGTGGTTTAAACAACAAAATTATTTTCTTACAGTCTGGAAGCTGAAGTCCAAGATTAAGGTGTCAACAAATTAGTTTCTCCGAGGCCTCTCTTCCTGGTTTTCAGAGGGCCACCTTTTTGCTATGTCCTCACATGGTCCTTTCTCTGTGGGTGTGTACCCTTAGTGTTTCTTCCTCTTTTAAGGACACCAGTCCTATAGAATTTGTGCCCCACCCTTATGGCCACATTTAACCATAAGTACCTCTTAATTACCTGTCTCCAAATCAGTCACATTGGGGGTTAGGTCTTCGACATTGGAATTTGGCAGGGGCAGGGGCAGAGAGCATGGTTCAGTCCATAATACTCAGTAAACTTCAGTGCCTACTCATCATCATCAATAACAGCATTGTCCTCACTGGAAACACCATATTGGTTGCAGTGGTGGATACAAAGATAAATAAAAGGAATTTAAGGACAAGAACATAAGACATGCATATACAAATATAATACAAAAGAAAAAAATAAGTTGCATAAGAGAATTAGAGAATGCAGTGAATGTTTTGAGTGGTAAAAGGTTATTTGTTAGATGAATCCAGAAAGGCTTAAATTGAATTTGGTAAAGAAAGATAGACTTTGAACCTGGGAAATGTAGGGGAAAGATAGTCTAGGAACATCAAACAGTTGGTCAAAAATAGAGAAACTAATGAGTTACATTCAGTGAATGGTCAGTAAGGAAATAGCTGGAAAAAGTCCTAGAGGGCCTTCAGTGAAGAATCTGCAGTTTGTTCTGTTGATGATGGTGGTACATTTGAAGGCTTTATTTCTCAACATGATGATAATGCTAGAATTGTGTGTTAGGAAGGTGAGTCTGGCAGAATAATGCAAGGTGAATTGGAGGAGAATGTGAGTTGAGGTAGACAGATTTTCAAGTTTTTCACATGCTACAACATGGATGAACCTGGCTGGCTCAGTCAGAGAGCATATGACTCTTGATCTCAAGGTTCTAAGTTTGATCCCCACACTGGATGTAGAGATTACTTAAAAATGAAATCTTAAAAAAAAAAAACCATGGATGAACCTTGAGTACATTAAAGTAAGTGAAATAGGCCAGTCAAAAAAGATGAATACTATATGATTCCATTAAATATTATGAATAATTAATAGAGATAGAAAGTAGACTAGAGGCTGTTAGGGGCTGGAGGGAGGGGAAAAATGGGAAATTGTTGAATGAGTATGGAGTTTCAGTTTTGCAAGGTGAAAATTCAGGAGATGGATTGTGGTGATGGTTGCACAATTGTGAATGTACTTAATATTACTGAACTGCATACTTAAAAATGGCTAAAGATGATAAATTCTATATAATGTGTATTTTACCACAATTTAAAAACCACCCAAAAAATCCCTCTGAAATACATATAAAGCTGCAAATTGTAGTCAGTGCCGTCACCACAGGGTGCTGTGAGAAATAAAAGCTAACAAGTTTAGGGCGCCTGGGTGGCTCAGTTGGTTAAGCGACTGCCTTCGGCTCAGGTCATGATCCTGGAGTCCCGGGATCGAGTCCCACATCGGGCTCCCTGCTCAGCAGGGAGTCTGCTTCTCCTTCTGACCCTCCCCCTTCTCATGCTCTCTCTATCTCACTCTCTCTCTCAAATAAATAAATAAAATCTTAAAAAAAAAAATTCTTAAAAGCTAACAAGTTTAAAGTAGAAAAATATTATTTGGAAGTTATTGAAGTGACCCAGGTGAGTACTAATGAAGGCTTAAAATGATGTTTTGGCTCCCAGCAAGGAGAACAAGCAGGCTAGATTTACATAATAGAGTCAGCAGGACTTTTGAAAAGCAAGGATTTAAAACAAGTCAAAAATGATTTTGAGGTGTTTTTGCCTGGGCATTGGGAAGGTGAAGGTGGTACCAGAAAAGGAGAATTAAGTAGGTTCTGAAAAGAGTTAAATTTAATCTTGGACATTCTAAGTGTAAATGTATCAGTAGAACATCTTAGAAATGTGAGGCCAATGATGGAAATTTGGGACTTGGTAAATTTCAAGAGATAGAGTTGCCTAGTGTCATGTGCTACTTAGAAGATGAGTACCACAGGAAGAAAAAAACCAGACCCTTTGGGTTTGTGATCTTTGAGAGAGAATGTCTCTGTCATTGGACATTATGAGATAGGGGTTGAAGCCAGGTTTCAAAGAACTAAGAAGTGAGTAGGTGTGGAGAAAAGGAGACTCTAACTGTATTACAAATACATGAAATAACCTCAGTGAAGGGGGTGAGGGGAAATGCTGACCTAAGTAACTTTAGGAAGAAGTACAGTCTATAAGACTAAAGCCAAAAGGAACTGCATATAAGCACTATACTCTAGTTGATAGATTTGATACTTAATGTGGGTATAAGTTAATTCCAATACTACTATACTTGTATCTGGAATTGAACAGTTCCAGTAAATATATACATCCATGGTAAATGGATGGCAGATATTGAGAGCCAGGTTTCTCACTGCTGGAATGGGAATATACAAATAAGCAAGGAGGGGAGACCAGAAAGATCCATGTAGCGATCAATTAGAGTTACACATCAGTATGAGCTCATGTTTACCTTACCATAAATATACATAAATGTTTATAGGTACATGAATTTGTGTGCGTGTGTGTGTGTGTGTAGGCTTTGTCAGTTAAGAGGGTCTACAAACAATGACATCGCAGTAACAATGAGTTTTCCTAGTGCCCAGATCTTTGTTTCTCATACCATTCTCCAATGTTTCTCATACCATTCTCCAATAATAAGGAACTGGGCCTCTTTGGAGAAATGACTGGGACAGGAAATATGCAAGACAGACCTGGAGCATAGTGCCAATAAATAAGGAAATGCTGGAAAAAAAAAAAAAAGCCAGAAAACAAAACACCTACCTTAATGGGGATATGTCAAAGGGACACATAACCCAACTGAAAGACTCTCAATGGCCAAAGCTAGAAGAATTTGTGTAACGGCAACAACAACAAAAAAGTAGTATTGGATTATAACCCAAAGTATAAAAAAAATCCCTGAGTCCATACCGATATATATATAAATTATCAAATAAATGGGGGCGAAGAGACAAATCTCTAATACAGAAGAATTTCATATAATTTATGTAGCTAACTACACCCTCAAATAGGGAAAGCATAAATTTCCACTTCTTAAGTATTCATTGTGCATAGTGATTTCCTTCTAATGTGTATATTATGAAAAGGGAAGGGGGAAATAATTTTACAGTAGAGAAACCCAACAAACACTACCTCAGCCAGGTGATTGAGGTCATTATCAACAGTGATAAATCACTAGTAGTGTGTACCTTTCATGTGATATGATGAAATGGTGCTTCTCTCATCCTTCCTTCCAAAATCCCACAACCCCAGTCTAAACATTAAATAAACATCAGACAAATTCCAGTAGAGGGTCAAGCAACAGAATAATACTTGAAAAAAAATTCAGTACTCTTAAAAACTGTCAGTCTTCAAAACATGGAAAGTCTGGAAAACTGTCACAGCCAAGTGGAATCTAAAGGAGACATGACAAGTAAATGTGAAGTGGTCTGGATGAGAGCCTGGAACAGAGAAAGGACATTAGGAAAAAACTAAGGAGATCTGAATAAACTATGGACTTTAGTTAATAATAATGTATTTATATTGGTTCATTAATTATAACAATGTACTATACTCATATCAGGTGTTAATAACAAGGGAAACGGGGGGGGGGGTTGTTTTAGTCTGTTCCAGCTGCTCTAACAAAATACCATAGACTGGGTGGCTTAAACAATAGGCATTTATTTCTCACAGTTCTGGAAGCTGGGAAGTCCAAGATCAAACAAAGTGTCTGCCTTGATCAGTTCCATGATTGGCCATCTGTTTCCTGGCAAGCACACAGCCTCCTCCTCATTGTGCTCTCCTGTGAGAGAGAGGTTGCTCTTCCTCTTACAAGAACACTGGTCTGTCCTGGGGACCGCACCCTCATGAACCCCCCCAAACCTAACTACCTAAATTTGGAGGAGGCTCCAAATACCATCACACAGGGATTGCGGCTTCAACATATGAATTTGGGGGGAGACAAACATTCAGTCCATTACAAGGAGTATATGGGAACTCTATTATCTTTTCCGTTCTATAAATTTAAAAATGTTCTAAAAAATAGCCTACTTTTAAAAGCAGAGGAATATAATTTGGTAGAGGTTTTATGTGTTTTTGTTTTTAAGAGAAATTTGAGCATTTTAGTAAGTGATGGGACAGATTTATTGGAGGAGGAATGGTTAAGGGTGCAAAAAGAAGTATCAACTGTCAGTTGAGCAGATGAAAAATACATAAGTGATAGAGAGGTAGCAGTAGAGAGGAGGGAAGTACTTTCCTCCCAAGTTAGAAAAGGATTAGAAGATAGAAAATCAAAATGCAGAGCAATTTTATCATGGAGTAGGAGAGAGGTTAACAGTATCAGGTAAATCTCAGAGAAAGTTAGGTGTCAAGGTCTCAGAGTTAGGGGTGCATATTTGTTTTATGTACGGAGATAATGTTACCTTGTTGATTAGTTACCATTATGTAAGTACCTATTTTACTTGTACACTTTACATCTTGTTCACATCACAAGGATTTGTAAAACTCAGAAACCTTAATATTAGTATGTTTTCAAATAAAGGAGAAAGAAAAGGAAAGCTTAAGTATAAATTTCCTAATGTTGGGGCGCCTGGGTGGCTCAGTCGTTAAGCGTCTGCCTTTGGCTCAGGTCATGATCCCAGGGTCCTGGGATCGAGTCTCATGTCGGGCTCCCTGCTCGGCGGGAAGCCTGCTTCTCCCTCTCCCACTCCCTCTGCTTGTGTTCCTGCTCTCGCTCTCTGTCAAATAAATAAATAAAATCTTAAAAGAAAAACTTTAAAAAAAGATAAATTTCCTAATGTCAACTTTAAATGGTTTACGTTTCAAATCTTGGCAGATATTATCTATCTAAATTAGTTGTTAGGTTCCTCAGTTTACAAAATAAAACTTTTTGAAAATAAAGTACATAGAGTAAGTGAAAAAAAAAAATCTCCGTGAGGTCTTAGGCTTTATGCAAATGGAAGGAATCACAGAGCAGATCCTCTAGAACATCACTTGATTTAATGAAATGCTGCATCATAATGACTTGAATACAATTTTCTCAAGTAGTAGTACTTAAAGGTGTACACTTATCATTTTGAAGAGAGAGCGGATTGATAGTTAACAGTTTTTTCATTTGTACTTAGTGACAAGGAAGAATGTAACTGTATGTGCGTTTGTGTGTGGTATGAAAAAGTCCTAGAGAACTTTGCACATATATTTATGCTTTTATTAAAATACATCTTTTGATAAAGAGGTACCTATTTATTATAGAAAGTACAGGTAAGTAAAAATCCTTAAATCTCAGATGACCGCTATTAACATTCTTTGGTTGTATTATCTTTTCAATTTTCATATATATATTTAGAAATATATACGTATATATTTGAGTACATGCACAACTTGTATTCCTTCTAAGCTAAATTACTGAGAAATAAAACCAATATCATTCTAGAGCTGGAAAGATTTTAGAGATGAAAAAAATCCAGGTGATTTTTTTTCCCCCAACCCCTTGATTTTTTTAAGCAGCAGAACCTTTTTTTAATACATTAAGTATATAATTAAAGCTCTCTAATTGTAATATAGATGGGGCCTAGGACTTCCTGCCACTTAGTTCTTTCCCTTGCCTGAAAACAAAAAAATCTGGGTCCCTAAGCATCTCTAAGAGCTCTTACTAAAAGTGATTTAGCCCTTCCTCTAGTATCCTACACTGTGTTAAAAAAATTTTGGTTTAATTTACTTTTTCACTTTCTTAGTTTAAGTCATTTTTTTGTTTTCTGCAGTAAAAACTAGATTTTCATATGCCTTTCCAAAGGAATTTCCTTATAGGATGAACCATGTAAGTATATTGTATAAAATAAAACTACTTGTCAAAGCTGTATATAAACTAGTTTGTTCCATTTTATGTTAGAATAAACTGAATAGTTTCCTATAAATGGTACTTTCAAATACTGAATACAAGAATATAAACTTTAATTCTAAATTAAAGCTAAATTGCTTCTACCTTTAAAAAAAAAAAAGTACTTAATAGCAGTGGTTATCAACCCTGGGTGCCCATTAAATCACTTTGGGAACTTTTTAATAATGCTGATATCGGGGCCTCTCCAGACCAACTAAAACAGAATTTTTAGGCTTGAGGCCTGGGGACTGGTATTTTCTAAAAGCTCCCAGGTGATACTAGTGTATAGCTACGGCTGGAACTACTGTAATGGAACAGTATGAAAACCATATTTGAAACTTCACATTAATTTAGAAGGTGAGTTTCTATTAACATTTTTAATAGGCATGTCCTTTTTCTACCTTGTGAGGGATTTATTTCATCATCCTGTATAAATTGTATATTTTTGTTTCATTTTCAGTATTCTTTCCTTTTATTGATTTGTAATACAATAAGAGTAACACATAAGTGGAGATAATTGCATTTTTGCATTTGTTGAGTAGAAAGTGTATTAGAAAATCTGAAGTTTACACAGGATATTTTAAATTAAAAAAGTAAGAATTCTTATATGAGGCTGACTTTTCTGTAAGGATTAAATTCCTTTATAGTCATAATTACATACATGTGTTGTATAATAGTAAAAAAGTAATTTTTATTGCACATGTTCATTGATAAACTACTATATATATTTTCTTGATTCAAAAAAATTTTAGTAAAAATTTGTGATACATTACTATAATGTATAAATTGTTATGTTAGACTGAGTAGACTCATCTAATTTGTTTCACATTGACATTTATAATCTTTTTTTTAAACAGATATTAGAATGTGAATTCTATCTTTTAGAACTAATGGTAAGTATATTACTTCCTTGTGATTAATAGAGTAAAACTTATTTTCAAATTTAGTGAAGTCAGAAATTCTTTAAAGAAATGATCTGTAGGGAGGTGCATTTTAAAACCATCCAAATGATACATGATGGTGAAATCAGAGTACCTAGTAGCATCATCATCACCTATATCCTCTGAGAAGCCTGTAAAATAATTTGTATATCCCACTTAGGATGGGAAAATTTTTCTGTTCTATAGTAACTATAATAAAAGGATTACAAGCAAACCAGTCAGGACATGAAGCCACTGTAAATTATTTGCACAATTTGTGTATGTGTGTGGTGTTATTTAAAGATAGATTATGTCTTTGGCAGAATTCTGCTCCTCCAGTTGGGAATTACGGATTTATAGGCTAATAAGAGGTTTCAGTGTGTTGCAGATGTGACACTTTGAGTCTCTAAGGGAATGGATGCTGACTGACTGCCTACCGATTTACCAAGGTATATTCCAGAGAGAGCACTGCCTTCACTATTATAGTAGAGTTTAGGGCTGCCATACTGCTTGCTTAAGAGAATAAAAGGGAAGCAAGCATGAGTTAGAGAAGTACATTTTGAAATACACAATTACAAATCAGTTGGGTAATGATAAGTTTTTGTGTTGTGATAAATCTGTTTTTATACATACACATTTTTTAAACTGTTTCTAGGATTGTTGCTTGATAGTGTATCATCCTTATAGACCTTTGCTCCAGTATGTGCAGGACATGGGCCAAGAAGACATGTTGCTTCCCCTTGCATGGTAATTAGAACAGAAGTTATTCATAGTGTAACATGTTATTAGCTAGGAAGGTTGACAACTGAATATGAAGTTTAATATTTTTAAAGTAATTAAACTAATGCCCCAAGATATTATATGTTGAGTGAAATATTTGCTTGCTGAATTTTAATTAACTATATTTATAAATGCTAAATTGATAAGGATCTTTATTTGATTAATATTTCCATTAGAATTTGATTCTTACCAAAAAAACAGACTGTTTACATAAAAATTAAAACAGATTATCTTTCAAATAGAATACTTTTTATTGGTATTCAATATACATATTAATTTATTGTATAATTTCTGGTTTCTTCTGATTTTCTAATTTTTGAAAAATTGGAAAAATCCTTATTGTAATTTACTGTAGGGTTTTAAGTTTTAAAATCTGTTTAGCTATATTTTTATCTATTAAAATATGCTTATTCATTGTCATTTTCATGTATCCATCTTTTTCCCTTGATGTTTTCACCTTTATATTTATGCTTCAGTAATACAAAGGAAATATTTACAAAGATGGGAAATCTGACCCTCTCTGGGGGGAAATGTACAATCATACAAGGTAGTTCTGATTTCAGTAATAATATGATTTATATTTCTATAGGAGGATAGTGAATGATACCTACAGAACGGATCTTTGCCTACTGTATCCTCCTTTCATGATAGCTTTAGGTATGTAAGCATGGTATGCCTTTACTAGTTGAATTGTTATAAGTTTATTTAGGTCATCCCAAAAGAAATTTCACCCTATTATGCTTTAGATTCTTATCATGAAGTAATAGACTAATCCTTGCATGTGAACTTGTAATAATATGAAATGCAACTTTCAGAAGTCAGAGTTATTGTCCCTCTTACCCCCTTCTTTTGTTAAGTTTTCGTGTTTTGTTTTTTCTAAGTCACTTAAAATAATTTTGACCAGTGTTTGAATAGAACGTTTTTGTTTAGGAGGAAAAGTTCAGAATTAAGCCTGCTAATATTACTTGTAAATTATATAGAATAACTGGGCCTTTTATTCCCCGAGCCCAGTTAAGTGCTCAGAGATTCAGTAAAGGAGCCTCTGTAGTCAGTGCCTTGCTGGAGGGAGAAGTTAGCTACCATTTTATTTATCTGTGGAAGGTAGCGTAATGGGTTAGAACACAGTCTTTGGAATCAGATAGTCCTAGGTTTAAACTTTGATTTCTTTATAATTGTGGGGAAAGTATTTAACCTTTCTGAGTTTGTTTCCTTAATTGTAAAATGTTGGGGATACTAACTCCATACAGAATTGTTGCAGATATTAAATGAGATATCTTATAGAACACCAGTAATGCCTGCCATATATTAAGCACTTATTAGTTTCTTTTCCCTTTCTTTTTCCTATTGAGTTCCATGATTCTGTCCTCTTGATTTTCCCCCTATTCTTTTACCACCCAATTTCTGGATAAAATACACAACTTCTTTTAACCTGTACATATCATTCTCTGCTCCCATTCTCACCTTTTCTTTTTAAGACTTGTCTTAGATACCACCTCTTTAGTGACACCCTTCCCATCCCCAAACTTCCTACATCACCTCAGTCCAGGTTTAGGATGTCTTCTCTGTTTCTAATTTACTCTGTGTATGCCCTGTTACGGCATTTTCCACTGTACTTTAATTACCTGTTACTATAATTTCAGTTATTTTGCCTCTCGTCCCTTCAGGGCCTACACCCTACTTTACAGCTTCATTTGACTTGGGTCAACCAGTATGTCAGTTCACATTTGAGTCACTGTTTGCCTAGAATGTCATCCTTCGCAAAATCACTTGGGTAACTAAACCAGGGAAAATAACTCTTAAGAAGCTCGTGTGGGCTCAAGGTAGCCAGGCTGTTGGTAGAAATTATATTAGGCAAAATTATGATGGAGATTGTTGTCTTTGAGTTCTTTTACTGTCTTTTAGTTTATATTGTGTGTAATGTGCATATAGAGGAGAAACATGGATTTGAATTGTGCAGGTCTAGCTATACACAGGTTTTTTATAATACTGTAAATGTATCTTCTCTTCCTTATGCCTGTCTTAATATTTTTTCTCTAGCTTACTTTATTGTAAGAATACAGTATATAGGGCGCCTGGGTGGCTCAGTTGGTTAAGCGACTGCCTTCGGCTCAGGTCAGGATCCCAGGGTCCTGGGATCGAGTCCCGCATCGGGCTCCCTGCTCAGCAGGGAGTCTGCTTCTCCCTCTGACCCTCCCCCCCTCTCATGCTCTCTCTCTATCTCGTTCTCTCTCAAATAAATAAATAAAATCTTAAAAAAAAAAAAAAAAAAGAATACAGTATATAGTACATACACAAAATTTGTGTTAATCAACTATTTATCAGTCAGGCTTCCAGTCAAAAGTAGGTTATTAATAGTTAAGTTTTGGGGGAGTCAAGTTACCCACAGATTTTTTTAACTGCAGGGGGGTTGGTGCCCCTAAGACTAATGTTGTTCAGAGATCAACTGTAATTATATTGTATATAGTGCGTTATTTTTTTTCTAAGCTCCATTTGATTATAACACTGAATTCGGTACTGGGGTGCCCAGTGTTCACCTGACTTCATCATGGGCTAAAAAACTTAAAACAGAGGCAACACACTGCTTTTAATTGAAATATCAAAATATAATTAATTGTTGAAATTTATTAGCATATTATTGGCCTGTGTGTGTGTGTGTGTGTGTGTCAAACTGACTTCTGGGTGAATTTTGACCACTCCTTGTGCCACTGTTGAGGATCATTTCCCTGCTCTAGTTTCCTCATTGGATTTTTTCCTAACATGCCTTGACTCTCAGAGCAACTATACCATCCTTAGTATACAGTGAGGAGTAGGAGATGTCTAGAACCTTAAGATAGTCTAGTAATTTTTGTGTCTGTATTATATTAAGTTGATGGGATGGTTATTGGTAACTGTTAGATGAATCTATGTAATTTTTAAAAAGAATATTGGAAAATGTACATGAAAATTTTAAGTGAAAATCTTATCTTTAGTTCTAAGTCCCTACATTTCACACTTGCAGTTAAACATGGGCCTTTTTCTCGTTTTCTTTCCAGCTTGTCTACATGTAGCCTGTGTTGTACAGCAGAAAGATGCCAGACAGTGGTTTGCTGAACTTTCTGTGGATATGGAGAAGGTATTCTTTTTTTTTTTTTAAAGATTTTATTTATTTATTTGAGAGAGAGAGAATGAGAGAGGGCACATGAGAGGGGAGGGTCAGAAGGCGAAGCAGACTCCCTGCTGAGCAGGGAGCCTGATGCGGGACTCCATCCCGGGACTCCAGGATCAGGACCTGAGCCAAAGGCAGTTGATTAAGCGTCTGACTCTTGATTTTGGCTCTGGTCATGATCTCAGGGTTGTGAGATTGAGCCCCATTTGGGCTCTGCACTGAGTGTGGAGCCTGCTTAAGATTCTCTCTCTCCCTCTTGCCCTTACCCCGCTTGCACTCTGTTTCTCTCTAAAACAAAAATTTAAAAATTTAAAAAATATGTTAAGAAAATAAAACTCCCTTAGGTGAATATAAACTTGAACATTTTAAAGTTAATATGATGTTTACTTAACATGAGTCTAAAATCCTATGATGTCCACAAGGCTAAGAAGATTTTTGGTAAAAAAAAAAATATTAAGAAACATGTTTGGTGAGAAGAGTTAATGTTGACTATTTAGGTTATATTTCTCTTTTGGGTTTAGGCTTAAACAGAATGGTAAACTTTTGGTTTGCTGAGTTGCAAAGCTGCGTCTAATTTCCAGGATTATTTTAAAACCTACCTAGAGACCATTAAATACTACTATAAACTTTTGTAACACAGCCTGTCTCCTGACAAAAGGCTTTTGCCCTTTTTTTTTTTTTTTACCTTTTCTGCTGAAGTGTTTATAGTATTAGAATCAATCCAATGTGAGGTCTACTCAGATGAGAAGGAGGGCTGATTTGAAACTGGATATGACAGATGTATAGCTGCCAGGTTTTGAACACCTTAACTCATGTGTAGAGTAGTTAGCAGAGAAACAAAACAATGTCTTTCATGCACCACCTCCCATTAAATTGTTTGAAACAGTTGGTATTAGAGGAGTGTACTCTGTAGTGGCCTACTCCTTCATGATTTAGACCTCTCTTCCCAGTACCTCACTGTTTTGTTTTGGTTTATGGTATTAGCAGATAGAAGGAAACCAACTGCAGAGATGGATAAGGATGGATAAAGTATACATGTTAAAAGATGAGAGGGTAGAAGGAGAAGCCTACAGAGCAGTGTGGTAAAAATACTGCTTTCAAGTTTATCAAGATTATCTAATATAACCTGAATACTTAAGGACAGAGACTCTATCTTTACACTGTTTTCTGAGGATGTGTGTGATGTGTGTTCTTTATATACTAAATGTTGCTTGGTATTGCCACTGAGAACTTTTCAAATATTTACTTCTAGATTTTGGAAATAATCAGGGTTATTTTAAAACTATATGAGCAGTGGAAGAATTTTGATGAGAGAAAAGAGATGGCAACTATTCTTAGTAAGATGCCAAAACCAAAACCTCCTCCAAACAGGTACTTTGTAGACTTTAATTATTGATTTCATTTAATTATATATTTCATATACATTATCATATTTTTCCATAGATTGTGTTGTATTGTTTTCATGAAATTTCTTCCAAAACTTCATGATTTACGTAATTTTAAAATCTGACTTGGTAGATTGACAGTGTCTCATTTTAAAAAATACATTAATCTGACTATCTGTTAACTTTTCCTAATGCAATGGCAGGTCTCTTACAGGTATCCCTCAACATATGGCTATATACTGTACATAAATTTAAACAGAACAGAATTAGGCTAGTTCATCTGAAATTCAGGGATAAAGAATTCTGTAGTATCCCATGTCAGTTTGACTCTCTGTGACCTCCCCCCCGACACCCACACTACTGGCTTTTATCCTCTTTTATAAATTTCAGTAGCAGTTTTCAAAAACTTAGGTGATTGATCTGATATTGTAAAGATAAATAATTTTGGCTTTTGAGCGACCTAAAGATCCATGGCACATAGTAACATAATTTTGCTAACTGTGAATCACTTGTGCTAAGAGGGTTTTCTTTGGTTGTTTTTTACAGGATCTTTTCATTTAGTTCAGTGGTTCTCAGCTCGCACTGTATATCAGATCATTTAGAGTAGGAAAAAAGGTCAGAAGGAAAATAAAAAAATGCTACCCATCTTAATGATCAAGAAAAATAATTAAATTATATAATATTAAGATAGATTTGTAGATCTGGTAAGTTAATGTTACCGTTTGGAAAAAATTAATACTTGATTTATACAAGGAGCTGTTTAAGGCAGTCATTCAAACAGCTACCTTTGGATGCATTTTTTGCAGAAATTCCCTGAGTGATTCTCCACTAGTGGCAGGGCCTGAAGCTGCAAGATGATGATGGACAAGATAAGACAATAATCCTATTGCCACAGTTACTGGTATTTTCAGTTTTAGTTATTTCTATTTTTTCAGCATTTTCCAGGAAATTGCCATTTTTCTTTCTGATTTATAAAAGTTTGCTGTATTTACATGTGATTTTATTATGCATTTGGACAATAATTTTTTGGGAAGAACACTTCTTGATTTTCATATTTAGCAGGAATAAAATTTTATATGTAAGATTTAATTTTACAGGAAATTTGTGCAGAAGCTCTAATCTCTATGTTGAGTGATACCTGTAATGACAATGAAATCCCATACCCTTATTTAAATTTTTTGAGTGTATATGGACACTAACTACCAGAATGCTTGTTATGTGTGAGAGCACCAAGTTACATAAGAATAAAAATATAAAACCAAATGTTAGTCTTCGGTATTTTAATTTTCCACATCTTGTCTTACAATCAGGAATGCCTTTGTTTTGTAGAGTTGTACCACAGAGTAACTAACTTTAAAAATTAGTTGGCTTATTGGAGTATTGAAAATGAGTCTTTTAATTGGTATAAAATCTCTTTCTTCCCCACTTGAACAGTGAAGGAGAGCAGGGTCCAAATGGAAGTCAGAACTCTAGCTACAGCCAATCTTAAAACATTCCGAAGAATTCCATAGTGGACCAGTTGGAAATAAACCATTGGACAGATTTCAGTTATGTCTTCAATGGAACACAGATGAAAATGAATAGCTTGTTTCTGTCAAGCATATTGGGAAGTGATTTTATTTTTGCAAAATAAGTTTTCCTTACGTAATTTGATTCTAGTACATAATTGATTAAAATCTCTTGATTATAAAAGCATGGAAAGGTTCTAAGGGAACCTACAGACAGACTTACATAGACATTTCAAAATTAATAGCTTTTGATTAGTATAATTTTTCTTAATTTGGATAATAGAAATTGTAGCTTTTTATTAAGCCAGGAAACATGAAGCATAATTTGTTTAAAATTCTCTTTGGTCATTGAAGGACCAAAAAGGGACATAAAAAGTCAAATATATGAGGGTTTTTTCCCTCCTTAAGTTAAACTTTAAAACTGTATTTAAGGAATCAAATCTTACAAAATCCTGGGAGATTTTGGTAATGATGTTGATAATTTCAGGGAAATTAATCAAGTACCTATTGATTTAAAAGTGTATTTTATTCAATAGTTTTAGTATCTTGCCATGGAAGATACTAGCCCAGCCTAGCAGAAAAGTGCAATATGTATAGCATACTTTGACATTTTAAAAGTTATATTAATTCCATAACCGTTTTGAAATGCTGGGCAAACTTTAAAAAAATCCTACATGATGTTATTTGTATTTGATTCACAGTTAATCAGGCATTTTGAAAACTAATTGGATAAAACACCATAATATGGTTAAAATTTGGTGACATTTAATGTTAATTTTTACTCTACTGTGAAAAGTTTTTTATATGACATACACGCCCTAGTTTATTTTTGTGTCTTAGTGTGGATTTACAAATTTACTGCAGGTATCCTGAGCCAGGAACACAATCAGGTTTCAGGCCAGTTTGATACTGGCTATTCTTAATTCTCACGAGTGTAGGACTTCGGACTAAATGTTATGTCAGTGGGACTGTGCTGTCTGTGGAACTTAAAGTAATCATTTTCTTCAGATTTGAAGGAGAGTGATAAAATTTGGAGTCATAGGATATTGATGTACAATTTAAGGATTCAATTTTTTAATAAATTGTGAACAATGGCTTATTAAATTAAATGTTGATGTCCTAGTATAAAACTGCAAGAATAAAAAGTAAAGTTCTCCAGCTATATTGACTAGTGTCTTGAATTTATCTCTTTGAATCTGTCTTCTGTTTTCTGAGAGTCCTTCTTCCCTTAGATCAGTATTAAAGTCTTCTATAGTTTGTCAAGTGGGTAATTTCAAATGGCTTATAAACACACTCTAGAGTTCTGTTTCCTAATGGAGAGGATTAGACAAGTTGGAAAGGAAGATTATGTGTAAAGTCAGTATCAGTGATAAATATAGGTCTCGTAGGCTTATAGGGCAGGATAAGAAATGAGGAACAAAGCTCTCCTCGGGTCTAAAAGAATTAAGGTTGGGTTTGGGTTGGAAGAGCAGACTGATTATGTATCACAGTCATTGACTTGACCCTAATTTTTCGTTTATTTTAAAATTTTTATTTTGAAAATGATGTTTTCAACCTTTTGTTATAGAAAATTTAAAACAACAGATACAAGAGTAAATAAACTAGTGTAACGAATCCCCGTGTGTCATTACCCAGTTTCAACAATGATCATTTTATGACCAATTTCATTTTATCTAAACTCACATCTACTTCCCATATAATATGCATATTATTTTGAAGCAAATCCAAGATACCATATTTCATCTATAATTATTTCAGTATGTATTCCTAAAGATGATGGCTCTTAAAAAACTAAAAGTTTTATACCTAAAAAATGAGTCAAAATAATGTACTATCAAATATTCATTGCCCAAATTTTCAGTTATAAATATCATGACAAGTTGTTAAATCTAGTGAGATCTAAATAAGGATAAATTATTGCAATTAATTGACAAATCTTTATATCTTTTTAAATTCATGGATTCCTCCTCCATCTTATTTTTTAAATTTCCCCTTTTGACTTGATTATCTACTAAGAGTATCCCACCATATGGATCTTGCTAATTGTATCCTTGAAGTGCCATTTAACATGTTCCTTTTTCTGTATTTTCTATAAATTGGTCATTGAATCTAAAGGCTTGATCAAGTTCAGATTCAAAAAAAATTTTTTTTGGAGCAGGTAGGTTATTATATAAGGTGTCTTCCATCAGAGGGCATATCATAGCTGGTTGTGTCTTTCTGTGATTTATCAGCCATTGATGACGTGTATTGTTTTTAAAAAAACAAACACTGCTGTAGGTTGCACTGTCCAATGTGATAGCCACTAGCTACATGTGGCTATTGAACACTGAAAATGTGGCTAGTTAGAACTGAGAGGTGCTGTAAATGTAAAAATACATGTTAGATTTCAATACTTAGTACAAAATGTAAAATATCTAATGTTTATAATGATTACACATTTTATTTTTTTATTTTTTTTAAGATTTTATTTATTTGACGGAGAGAGAGACAGCAAGAGAGGGAACACAAGCAGGGGAGTGGGAGAGGGAGAAGCAGGAACCCGATGCAGGGCTCCATCCCAGGACCTGGGATCATGACCTGAGCCGAAGGCAGACTCTTAACGACTGAGCTACCCAGGCACCCCATGATTACACATTTTAAATGATGATAGGACCACATAAAACACTATTAAAGTTAATCTCACCTCTTTTTAAAATGTAAGACAATTAACGATCACCTAAATGGCTTGCATTATAATTGTTGGACTGTGCTGCTGTAAGACAAGGAAAATGTTAAGACCCCTGACCCATTCTTCCTACTGCTCATTCCTCCTCCCCAGAGCAACTTTTAGTTATTTCTTGGCTGTTGTGTTACTTGCACATTTCCCAGTAACAACTGTTTAATTACAGCATTTATTGAGCACTTAGGTGACAAGAATTTTCTCAGCTTTCTACATTATGAAGTCATTGAATTCTCAGAGCAATTACTGTAGAGAGAAGGAAACTCAGGAACAGAAAGTTAACTTACCCAGTCACGGGTCAAGTAAGTGACAAGAGCTTGGATTAGGTTCTAATTAAAACCTGGGCAGCTGGGCTCTAGGGCCCATGCTCTTAATGACTTTACCTTACTGCCTCCTCTGTTTACCCTCCAGTTTTATATTTTGATTCTTTTTTCAATAGTAAAATTATCTAGTAACTTCTTACTCTGGAAGATGAAGATTTCACTTTCTCACACACCTCCCTCTATTCTCCTGCTTCCCCACCAACCCGATTCTATACTAAGACTTCTATTCCATCACCTTCCCAATTTAATTGTATAATTTTTGTTAAATTCATACTTAATATATATTAAGTATACATAGATAACATTGTGTTCTGTAGTGTACTGTGGTTACATTTCCTTTCTTTGAGAATATTTTTGTCTTTCTGAAAGGGGTAATTGCCTTGGTTGTAATTTGCTCATTTTACTTTGTATCTTTTATTAATTTATCACCAGAATCATTTATTATTCATTTACACTCTTAAGGCACTCACAAGGAGACATTCTTCCCCGAGTCCTTCATCTTTTTGTTCAGGTAACCAAGATAAGGGGAATCCACTTACTTTTCTTCGCCTTTGTTTTAATGGGATACATCCTCTAATTGCTTCCGAAAAGGTGCTTTTTACGTAGCACCTTGTTCTTGTTTGAGAATGCATTGTGTTATTCTACAGATAGTAATTTAGGTTTTTTTGGTCGTTTTAAAATTTTGCTTCCTGCATTAACACTTTTTCCTTGAAGTCCCTTTTTTCTGTTTGGTCGTAATTTTTCAAGTTAGAATCTTTAATTGCCTCAAGATCCTTCATTTTTGAGAGGCACAGGGAGATAATTGGGAGGTCTGTGTGCCTGGGTAGGACTTTACAGTGGTGGGCCTCATTATACAACAAAACGTTTTCATTATTATCCCTCCCACCCCCAACATCATACTCTATTCTAAAGCTTTTTCTTTGCCAGTGGGTCAGTTTTTCTAGAAAGGAAGCTTCTGGCTTTATCTGTGGTGGTATGAGCTGGACTGTTCAGAGTTCTTAGAGACAAGATCAGGGGCCTAGGTATTTCATTGTTCCTTATTCAGAGTTTCATTTTATCTTCCCACCTGCAGTAAGTATCTCACTTGCCATTCTTGCCCCCAGATATTTAGCTGGAAGTTTCACAAACTCCCTTCTTTTTTAATGCTAATTGAATGCAAACAGCAACCCAAAATATCAGCTGCCTATAAACAAGTACCATATTGTATGGATCACAAAGTAACATAACAGCATAGTATTAAATATTTGGTATACATTATCTGATGTAATCTTCAAAACGGTACTCTTATCCCCATGTGAATACACTTTAACCAGATTCTACTATAGTAATACTTTCATTAAAATTTCTCTCCTTTTTTGGGGGCGCCTGGGTGGCTCAGTCAGTTAAGCATCTGCCTTAGGCCCAGGTCATGATTTCAGGGCCCTGAGGTCGAGGCCCTCCCCCTGCATCGGGCTCTCTGATCAGTGGAGAGTCTGCTGTGCTCACTCTCTCTAATAATCTTTTTTTTAAAAAAAATTTCTCTCCTTTCTATCCTTGCTCCTGGAGACACCTGTGGCACTGAAAAGGTGACTTTTCTGTTAATCACTGCCCTTTTAGACACTGAAAAATAACTATCACTGAAAGGTGGGAGAAGCATTCAGTTTTCCGCTTGTCAATAATACCAATTTCTCGCAGGTTAGCTACTGATCCTGCCTCTATCCAGGATTTCCACAGCAGATACATACTAGATAGCAAAAGGATGCATTATCGCAGAATGCAAGAGACCTCACTGGGATCATAAGGCAAGAAAGAGGGAATGTAAATGAAGGAAACCTGAGACACTTTAATTCAGGACTCTGATATGTCCACTGTTGCCACTTTTTCTAGGACAGCTTCCTTCTATCCCATTAGGAGAACTATGAATAGTACATACAGTATTTTAAAATGTAATCTGGCTAGGGGCGCCTGGGTGGCTCAGTCGTTAAGCGTCCGCCTTCGGCTCAGGTCACGATCCCAGGGTCCTGGGATGGAGCCCCACATCGGGCTCCCCGCTCGGCGGGAAGCCTGCTTCTCCCTCTCCCACTCCCCCTGCTTGTGTTCCCTCTCTCACTGTCTCTCTGTCAAAAAATAAATTAAAAAAAAAATGTAATCTGGCTATTCTACATTTCTAAAACTTTTGATCTACTGCGGCATTAGCAGAGTAAAAGTGGTATTCTCCCATGACTGAAATAAAACAGCCACTTTTTAAATGATGTATTAAATCATATACTACATATATTTTAAGGCATTTGATACTGTAGAACTTAGGAATGATTTTGCTCTTAAGACTTTTAGTGTACAGTTCAGTGCAACTTCAGATACATTTGTTAAATTTTTATTTCAGAATAACTGACAATGAAGCTTGTCTATAAATTTGAATATAGAAAACAAATTATTCTAACATATGAACCCTTTGCTTCTTCAAAAATATACAAGTGCAGTTATATTTGGGTAAACAGAATACATTGTCATAAGTTTTCTTTAAAAAAGTACCAGGAATCCAAGGTATTATAATTGTAAAATCTGGTTAAATTTCCTCCAAGTTGGAGATACTAAGTCCTTATCCCATACTTACAAAAGTCATGTTAATGTGTACCTTGGGTTTTTCATTTTTATTAATCCTCATCAGCTGTGTCTGTTTAGCCCATCCACCATCTGCTGGGTTTTTAATTTCAGTTATTGTATCTCTATTTGATACTTTTTTGTAGTTTTCATCACTTTAATAATTTTTGTCATTTAAGTCATTGAATATATAAATCAGTTACTTTATTTTATTTTTAAAGATTTTATTGATTTGATAGAGACACAATGAGAGAAGGAACACAAGCAGGGGGAGTGAGAGAGGGAGAAGCAGGCTTCCCGCCGAGCAGGGAGCCCGATGCGGGGCGCAATCCCAGGACTCTGGGATCATGACCTGAGCTGAAGGCAGACACTTAACGACTGAGCCACCCAGGCGCCCCATAAATCAGTTATTTTAAAGTCTGTCTGAAAATTCCAACATGTAGATTATCTGTAGATTTGTTTCTATTGTTTTTTTCTTCCTTTTCTTTTTTTTCCTTCTTTTTCAATCATGAGGTCTTATCTACTGCTATTTCTAATAAATTTTATAGAATTCTGAACATTGAATATGACGAACTGTAGGGAATGTTTGTGGCTCTGGCTCAGGGGTCTGTAAACTGTGCCCCATGGGCCAAATCTTACTTGCCATCTAGTTTTGCCTGGCCTTTGAGCTAAGAAGGTTTGCCATATTTTTAAATGGTTGAAAAATAATTAAAAGAAGAGTATGTGGCAACACATGAAATATAAAATTCAAACCTAAGTCGCCGTAGTTTGGTTGGGACCCAGCCACACTCATTTGTTTATGTACTTTGCCGTAGTTAGGCTGGAACCCAGCCACACTCATTCGTGTATGTACTGTGTATGTACTGTCTGTGGTTGCTTTGTGCTACAGTAGCAGAGTGGGGCAGTTGCAACAGAGACCTTATGGCCCACAAACCTAAAATATTTATTGTTGCCAACCCCTTACTCTAGATAATGACATCTTTCTCCAAGAGAGGATTTACTGCTGGTAGGCCATTACGTTATCAGGAAGATCACCTTAATTCATTCAGGGATTTAGTTGATTCAAAGCCGGTCTTAACATTTTATGAGGGTTGGTCAATTTCTGGCTCACCTTTACTCCTAGGATATAGTTTCCCAGGGGTTCCAACTAAACGTCCGGTGTATTTACCCAGGTTCTCATTCCTTGATGGGCCCCCAGTACTTCAACCACAACTCCCCTTCTCTCTGAGACTGTGGCTCTTCAAATCCCACCTTAGTATGTTCGTACTAGTAACCTTTGTTTATATAGATATATAAAGAAGATCAATTTAAAGGCATGAGGAATTACTAAAGCAGCAAGGACCTGAAGAGCTATGGTCCAGAGAGCAGGAAAGCTGTAAAGGATGACCCAACACTGAGGAGCGTGCATGCATGCATGAGTGCGTGTGTGTTTACTTTCCAGCTTTTCTATTTTCTAGTTCTTATAGGGAGTTTGCTCTGCTAGAAACTAGACGGACATTATGAGAAATAGAAGTTCAAGGTGGTCACATCACTTCCCTACTCCAGATTCTCCAGTGGCTTTATAATACCATTTAGGACAAACCAAGTCCTGATTACTTCTAGATAATGACAGTCCAAGTTACTTCCTAGGCCTTACACAATCTGAATGACTACTGAAATGAGATGAAACACATTTAGGCCTGAAGAGGCACAGAGGGAAGAAAGCACAGAGTTGTACCACTAGGGCACTAAGGCATATACTCACGCTAATGAGAGTTGTTTACATTTAAACTTTTTTTTCCCTATTTTCTTTATTTTTAATTGAGATAATTACAGAAAATATATGTTTTCAAGTGTTCAGTTTTGATAAATGTATTACCTATGTACCAACACCTTGTTCAAGATCTAAAGCATTTCCATCACCCTAGAAATTTCCCTCCTTGCTTATTCATTAATCTTCCCTCTACAGAAGCAATCACTTTGATATTTGTATCTTTATAGATCATATTAATTTCTTAGGTTGCAAATCATATCACTACCATGCTGGTTACAACACGGCCATAAGTCTTTGGATGGTGTTAATGTATTTTCATTGTTCATATTTCACCTACTTTTCTGGATCTCAGATTCTTGGTGTTTTAAGACAAAGTCTGCTTTTTTTTTTTTTTTTTAAGATTTTATTTATTTGACAGAGAGAAAGACAGCAGAAGTAGGCAGAGCTGCAGGCAGAGAGGGAGAAGCAGGCTCTCCGCTGAGCAGGGAGCCGGACGTGGGGCTCGATCCCAGGACCCTGGGATGACGACCTGAGCCGAAGGCAAATGCTTAACCGACTGAGCCACCCAGGCGCCCCCAAAATCTGCTTTTTAAAATTTAACTTTTATAAACCTCTGCTAGAAATCAAACCACTTCAAAGAAGAAGCGCATCTTTTTTATTCTCTTTTTAGCATTTGGAATATGTAGCATAGGATCTAAGCCAAATAAAAGTGTTCAAGAAATGCTTACTAGCTGTTTTTATTTTATTCAATATTCACTAAATATTCATTATGGGTGAAAGGTATATCAATCAGAAATATCTGTACTGCATATCATTACGGGAAAATATATTTTATGAATTTTCTAAAATGGGAAAATTTACAAATGTATTTTAATCATTAAAAAAAATAACTTGTCTAGCACATAGCCTCTTTTTTTTTTTTTTTGCGCATAGCCTCTTTAATGAATAGAAGCTAGGCTAACACAAATGGTCATATGTTATGATTGGGTACTACAAGTAACCTGGGCTTGGGAATACTATTGTACTATACTAAACTATTTAAAAATTAATTTCTAGAATCCCAACCCTTATATTTCCATGGCAAGTCACATACATTATTTCAATCCTCCATAGCCTTTGGGAATAGGCAAGGGTGCGTAGTACTCTCAACTTGCAGTTAAGGAAAAGATCCAACAAATAATCGAATTACACAAAATCCCCTTTCCATTAACCAGTGATGCCAGGGCTAGATTACTACTCTTTTGTTCATTTCACTATCCTAGGCTGCACGTACACAAGGGACGGGCCAACTTGTATTCCAGAATTCAATTTCCGTGTTTCTTCTCTGAAAATTCATAGGTTACCCATTCCTTCCATCCTCCAGCATAGTGTTGAGCACTGAAAACATATAGCAAAGTTAGTGCTGTAAACATTTCCTCCTGCTTTATAACACAAGGTTGATAGGAACTTTAGAGATTAGAGGTGCAATGACTACTCTAGACTTTAAACCTACTTAAAAGACTGTTACTTTTGAGTAGGATGAAAATATAGTCTCTTAGTCTCTAACCTGCTATTACTAACACAGTAATTACAAATTTTTCAATCAACCAGTAAACATATAATACATATGAAACATTGCTATACACATTCTTGAATACATTTTTATAATTCATCTATGCACCTGTTAAAGCCCAGAGATATGGCCATGTCCAAAGCCTTCTTGCTTCTCACTCCGGCTAAACAAGAAAACACTAGACTGTCAGATTTGGATGGTTTTACTTCATTGTACTTCTCTTTGAAGTCTTTTGGGTTCATCTGTAGAGCTTCACCTACCTCATCCACTGAAAGAAAATGTTAAGAATTTTAATTAAATTTTAGATACAGTAAATTACTGAATATATACTTTTGTGATGAAGCAATTCAAGTCACATGTCACTTACGTGGTATATTGACAGACCCAGGAATTTTTCCATACTCGACAATTTCCCATGTCTCTCTAACATCAATCAACATAATTTTTTTGGAATTCAAGAGGTTCTTAAGTTCCTTATAAGTGACATCTTTAAAAATAGCAGTACAAAAATTGTGGCAGCTTCCTTTTATTGACTTCAAACCTGGAAAGAATAAAATAATTTAGGCACCTTCAAAGTAACATTGCTATTAACATCTGGAAAGCAGGTCAAAGGAATTTCCCCCCTGGTTCCAGCCAGCTAGCTATAGTTGATCTTTTGACTTCACTGACCTGTGTATGTATTTTGTACACAGCCTGACAGAGCCACGGGGTGTACCCCTCCCCTCTTGCCCTGCATGCTTAAGGGCTGGCCTTGTGCCAGCTCCATATTCTACTCTCTCCAAGCCCTTAATTGGATGGAACTTGTAAATACACATTCAGCATTTGGTAACTGAATTCTGCAAATAATTTGTAAGTCTAACCATAATCCAAGTTACAATGTTAAGAAAATTTTAATTTCCGGGGAGCCTGGGTGGCTCAGTCGTTAAGCGTCTGCCTTCGGCTTAGGTCATGATCCCAGAGTCCTGGGATCAAGCCCCGCATCGGGCTCCCTGCTGCGCGGGAAGTCTGCTTCTCCCTCTCCCACTCCCCCTGCTTGTGTTCCCTCTCTCGCTGTGTCTCTGTCAAATAAATAAAATCTTTAAAAAAAAAAAAAGAAAATTTTAATTTCCCCTTGCAAGCAAAGATAATAAGCCATATGTTAGATGTGGGAAACTTATATGTGAAACTACACTTGTAAGTACTTAAAGGCACTGTTTCTATCTGTTAAATAATTGGTGAGGCGCCTGGCTGGCTCCATCAGAAGAGCATGGGGCTCTCGATCTTGGGGTTGTGAGTTCAGGCCCTATGTTGGGTGTAGAGATTACTTAAATAAAAGCTTAAATAATTGGTAACATAATACAGGACTGGGTAAGAACCTATAAAATAGATTCATGGGTCCACACTGATATAAGGATATAAGTGAATAAGTGGGGAGAAGGGATTATTTCAATTGATAAATGTGGAATGAATGATGAAAAGAGAAAATCACCATTAGGTTAACATCGAGTAATAATTATTTCAGGAAGAGCCATTGACAGATGCTAGAGTTAGTGGGTGAAATTTTGATGAGAAATAGGATAGTATCTCCCCAGGAGATACTTACTCCCCAGGAGATGCTTACTAAATAAGAAAAGGAAACACCTGAAACATACCACTTTAGCCAATTATTCAAAGATCACTTCACTAAAAAAAAAAAAGATCACCTAGTAATGAGAAATGTCGACAACATGTACTCTCTGATATGATGCTCAAAGAAGAGCACATCACTTCCTTAGTATTTTTGCCAAAATGCATACCCTAAATCAAATCAGAGGAAAATCTCAAACTCAATCTACAAAATAATCAGTACTCTTAAAAAAGTGTCAACGTTATGAAAGACAGAGACTGTGGAACTGTCACAGATTGAAGCAGACTGAGGAGCCCTGACAATGTAATAACAACATAGAATCCTGGATTGGCTCTGGGACTATAAAGACCGCAGTAGGAAAACTGGTGAAATTCAAATAAGGCCTGTGGATTAGTTAACAGTATTATGTCGGTATTACTTTCCTGATTTCAATAATTGTACCATGTGAGATGCTTACATTAGGGGAAGTTGAGTAAGAATAAAGGGAACTCCATTTTACTTCTGCAACTTTTCTACAGGTCCAAATTGTTTTTTCAGCATGAAAGAAAACCCAAAAGATTTTTTAAATAAAATAAAAATCTTAAAAATTTAATAATATTTCACAACAAAATGACCACTATAAGGTAAATAATGCTTCAAATGTTTAAAATATTAAATATCTTATAAAGTAAAATTGGTTTAAACAGTATAAACTAGCATAGGAAAAGGTTTAAAGATCTAAGTCCAGAGACACACACGCAATATACCATCTATGAGAATTCAGTATTTGGTAACAGTTATATTTCAGACTAATGGGGAAATTTTGTTCAACGAATATGTAGGGCAACTAGCTAGCCATCAGGAAGAAACTTTAAGCAGGCTATTGTCTCGTTCCTTACATGTAAATAAATTTAAATTTCAGTCTAAAAACTAGTATCTTAGAAGTACCAATAGAAAACATGAGCAGATAATTTAAACCTTGGGATAAGAAGACCATTCTAAACATGGCAAAATCAGAAGTCACAAAGTTTTGACCTCATAAAAATGCTAAATTTATATATGGGAAAAGAACAATGAATAATTAGAAGATAAGTGGCAGGCAGGAACAAAATATTTGTAACATAGAAAAGACAAAACATTAATAGAGCTCATACAAATAGGATAAGGACAAAATTACCAAAGAAAAATGGTCAAAACACGAACAGGGAATTGACCTGAAAAATACCAATGGTCAATAAAATGTAAAAAGATGCCCTATCTCACTACTTATTAAGGAAATGCAAGATATAAACAAAATTTTTCAAATTTTGTCAGATTTGTAAAAATTAAAAGGATTGATAACATCAAATATTGGTGAGGGTATGAGGAAATGGGTACTCTTACATTGTTGGGAGTGTGTAACATTAAAATCTTTTGAAAGGAAAATTTAGCAGGAATAACACTTTATGTAGGCATATCTTTTTTACCTCACAATTTTACTTTTAGGAACCTATCTTAGTACAGGAGTATTAGCATGAATACATACAAATGTATATATGTATAAATATATTCATTGGCAGCATTCTCTGTAATACTGAAAAGTGGCAAGAAGCTGGAAGTCTATCCATAAGGGAATGATTATAAGTGGTACATTTATACAATGGCATATTATTTAGTGTAAGTTCTCCAAAATATAGTACTAAATTTAAAAAACTAGTTGGAGAGCACAAGGTATAAACTAGGGGTTCCCAGACTTTCTTGGTTCATCCTTTCATGTCTTAGTAAATTTTCTGCAGTGCGCATAGGCCAAAAGAAATGCTTCACGGTCCTATTTATTAAGTAGTTAAGCAAAGCCAAAAGTGAGTTGTGAAAAACCAGCTTTTCTTGTAAAAACCAAACACTGTTCTATTTTCATTTGTCTTTCTCATTGATAGCAAAAGATGGAAAAATGGATAAATACAATAGTTAAAAAAATTTAGATTTCCCTGCAATTCTACTCCAAGGTATGTACCCCAAAAATTTGAAAACAGGGTCTCAAATTCAGACACCAATGCTCATAGAAGCATTATTCACAATTACTCACAATAGCCAAAAGGTGGAAACAACCCAAGTGTTCATTCAACAGAGGAGTGGATAAACAAAATGTGGCTTATACATACAATGGAATATTATTCCGCCATAAAAAGGAATGAAGTTCTAACACATACTACAGCATGAAATTACAACATTGAAAAAACGCTCAGTGAAGTAAGCCAGACACAAAATGACAAGTATTTTATGATTCCACTTATATGAAATATATAGAATAGGTAAGTTCATAGGAAGTAGGTTAGAGGTTACCAGAAGTTGGAGGGAGGGCTGTTATTGCTCAATGGGTTTGAGTTTCTGTTTGGGGTGATGAAAATTTTTGGAAATACAGTGGTAATGACCCCACAATGTTGTGAATATAATTAATGCCACTGAACTGTATATTCAAAGATGGCTAAAATGGCAAATTTTATGTTACATATATTTTATCACAGTAAATACATTAAAAAAAATAAAAATACAGATTTTCCCATCCTCTTCAGATTTTGAAAAATTGGCCCATGTTATCTACAAGATTCGATCTTAAAATGCCTGGGATAAAATTTCTCACTCAACTTGCTGTTTTGTGAATTCCCAGAAGACAAAAAGTCAGCAGGCTGAGTTCACACTTGGTACTATCCCTCATTGTTAGGAACTGGAAAACTATGGTAATTTAAAAAATTGTTAAACTCAAGACAGTGGTGGTACTTCACCACTGGGAAACAAAAATCATCTTGGCATGTAACCTGTGTAACTGAATCAAAGGAAGTTATGTTTTTCTTATATATTAGAGTCAAACTGACATTTAACTTTCTCTATACTCCTGTTGGGGGTTGTGGGGTGGGGGGGGGGGAGATGGAGAATAGGTGAATAACCAGTGAGGACTAAATTTCCTAGCTTTCCACTCTGAGCCAAAGCACAACTACTCCCTTAATGAGTCTCAACTCCCCCAAGCCTCTCATGGTATGAGGTCCAGTCCACACTAATTCTTTAGTTAAAGCTATAGTGTATTTTTTTGTACAGCAAGGCCTCTACTTGTCAATCAACCATTTCATCTATTGCTTGATCAAAGAAACAACAATCAGTTCCTACACTGAAGGAAAACTGGCTGTTGGGGATTTACTGAGATGATGTGGGGTTCTCTTGAGGGATTCTCAAGAGTAACACAGGTATACGTGATTTTCACATTTTTGAGCCTCATTTTTGAATAAACTCCAATTTTGCTGTTTCCACACTGGTAAATCTAGCCTCACCTGTGTATTACCTTACAGCCTACATAATAAGATACAGTCCGAACTTCTTAGTATGCTCTCTCATGTCCTTCAATCTACTTTACCAGCGTAATTTACCAGACCTCCTCATCCCCACTCCTTCTCTCCCTCAATAACCCTACCCTCCAGCTACATTAAAAGTATACAAGTGCTCTGACTACATTTTTACAGTGGAAAGAGCAGGGATTTTAGAGTCAGATAAACCAGGTTCAAATCCTGGCTTGTTTGTCCACTTAGCTCTGTAATCCTGGGCAGATTACTTAAACTCCCTGGGACTTAGTTTCTTATTTACAAAACAGGAATAATATTTTAACCTTTCTGAGTTGCTGTGAGGTTTAAGTAATCTATTTGGTGCAATCTTTAAATATATATTTTTGCCTTCCTTCATGATTTATGCACACTGAAGGGAAAACCTTCCTTCCTCATCTCTATCTGGCACACTCCCTTGAAGACTCTGTTAAATGCCACTTGTCACTAACCCAACAGTTCTACTTCTAAGTATCTATTCTAGTGAACTACTTGTACGTATAAACAAAGAGGTATGTACAATGGTAATTATTGAAGAAATTTTTATAACAGCAGAAAAAAGGAAACCAAAATGTCCATCTATAGGGGACTGGTTAAATAAACTGTGGTAATCCATACTATGGAATATATGCAGTGGTTAAAAGAGTTCTATGTACTGCCATGGAGAGCTTCTGAATACCTAAGTGAGGAAAAAATGCAGAAAAGTATGCACAATAGATCACATTATATATATGATCTACATATGATATGCAAAAACATAATGAGTGGAAGATCTAAATAAACATTTTTCCAAAGAAGACATCAAGATGGCCAACAGACACATGAAGAGATGTTCAACATCATTAATCATCAGGGAAATGCAGATTGAAACCAGAAAGAGATATCGCCTCACTCCTGTTAGAATGGCCATTATCAAAAAGACAAGAAATAACAAGTGTTGGTGAGGATGTAAGTAAAGGGATGCACCTAATGCACTGTTGGCAGGTAAACTGGTGCAGCCACTGTGGAAAACAATATAGAGATTCCTCAAAAAAATTAAAAATAGAACTACCATATGATCCAGCAATTCCATTTCTGGTATTTATGTGAAGAAAATGAAGATGCTACCTTGAAAAGATACACATACCCTCATGTTCACTGCAGCATTATTTATAACAAGCAAGATATGGAAACAACCTAAGTGTCCACTGATGGATAAATGGATAAAGAAATTGTGGTACACACACACACACACACGAATTTTCAGCCATAAAAAAGAATGAACTCTTGTCATTTGAGACATGGACCTCAAGGGCATTACACTAAGACAGAGAAAGACAAATACCGTGTGATCGTGTATGTGGAACCAAAAACAAACAAACAAATAGACAAACCCTCAAACCCAAGTTCACAGATACAGAGAACAGATTGGTGGTTGCCAGAGGCAGAGAGTGGCAGGACAGGAGAAATGGATAAAGGTAAAAAAAGGTAAAAATTAAAAAATATTTTTTTAATTAAAAAAATAAGAATTCTCATCTTCATAGGGAAAGGCGAGAGGGAATGTAGGCCTCTTAGGGGAGAGTAAATGATTTTTAGGAAAGATGAACGGGCTCTTAGAAGAATAGATGGGAGGTATGACAGTTTGTGATAAAGTTGGGGTGTGGTGTTGAGTTCCAGTCTGCTTTCCTGTGATGAGTCAATTGCCCCTGGTTGATGAAACTCCCGGGAGGGGACTTATGAAACTGAGTTCCTTTTGGAGGATCTGTCTTTAGGTAGGTAAGAGGAGTTCAGTGAAAGCCTCTCTCTGCATTTGCTGTTTTTCAAATGCCTACAGCTCAAAAAAAAATCAACCTACCAACCCAAATTTCAGTGTGAGATAAATATGATGAACTAAAAATATTTAAAATCACATCATATTAGACAATGCAAATTGAAGATCTAGTATAATTCAGAATGGTCTGATTCATACTGTATACACGTTTAGAGGTTTGTTTTTCTATTACAATTGTCAGGTCTTTTTAGTAAGGAGAAACCTATAGGAATAAGCATTTTTTTTTTTTTTCAAACAGAAAGCTTAAGAAATTTAGGATTACTTCTAGGGGCGCCTGGGTGGCTCAGATGGTTAGGCATCTGCCTTCAGCTCAGGTCTTAATCCCAGGGTCCTGGGACTGAGTCCCATGTCAGGCTCCTAGCTCAGCGGGGAGTCTGCTTCTCCCTCTGCCTCTCTCCCCTGTTCATACTCTGTCTGTCTCTCTCAAGTGAATAAATAAAATCTTTAAAAAAAAGAAAGAAATTTAGGATTACTTTTTTTTTATACTTTTTTTTTTTTTTATTTGACAGAGAGAGACATAGTGAGAGCAGGAACACAAGCAGGGGGAGTGGGAGAGGGAGAAGCAGGCTTCCCGCTGAGCAGGGAGCCCGATGTGGGACTCGATCCCAGGACCCTGGGATCATGACCTGAGCCGAAGGCAGACACTTAACGACTGAGCCACCCAGGCGCCCTAGGATTACTTTTATATATCTCAAAGTTCTAGATTCAATTATTGTTTGAAAAATTTTTTTGAAGTTTTTATTTATGTAATATCTACACCCAACGTGGGGCTTAAACCCATGACCCCAAGATCAAGAGTTGCATGCATGTTCTTCCAAGTGAGCCAGCCTGGCACTCCTATCTTTGAATTATTTAATTTCGATTAGCCTAATGCGATTTAATTAATTGTATGTTTGAAGAAACTATATATAGAAATCATATACATGATTTGGGTTCTAAATTTATTTTTTCATAAATTTAGCTTCTTTTCTTCTATTATAATGTAGCATAGTTTTGTACTATGTTGTACTTTAAAAAACTAAGCTAAATTTCACTTAGAGGGGCGCCTTGGTGGCTCAGTTGGTTAAGCGTCTGCCTTCAGCTCAGGTCATGATCTCAGGGTCCTGGGATCCAGCCCCGCATCAGGCTCCCTGTTCAATGGGGAGCTTGCTTCTCCCTCTCCATCTGTCCCACCCTCTGCTTGTGCTCTCTCTCTCTCTCTCTCAAATAAATAAAAATCTTTAAAAAAAACCTTTCACTTAGAAATAGTCTACCAATGGGCGCCTGGGTGGCTCAGTTGGTTAAGCGACTGCCTTCGGCTCAGGTCATGATCCTGGAGTCCCGGGATGGAGCCCCACATCGGGCTCCCGGCTCAGCAGGGAGTCTGCTTCTCCCTCTGACCCTCCTCCCTCTCATGCTCTCTGTCTCTCATTCTCTCTCTCGCAAATAAATAAAATCTTAGCAAAAAAAAAAAAAAAAAAAGAAATAGTCTACCATTACTTCCTACCAATTCAGTTTGGTATTCTTTTTATAATTTCAAATAAATAAAGTTTTGATGTGAAAAATGTAACTATTTGAAACATAAAAGTTTTTGCTTAATAATAATAACAATCAACATAATAACAAATCACTCTTGCCACAGCTATAAAATAAATTCTCTGGTTTATCTATACTCTTCTTTTGGATGTTGACACCTTAGAAACCCCACATCAATATCTGTTGAATATTGAAAATTATTTCTAGAGACCATGTAATGGTCAATATAAACAACACACAACCAAGAAAAAATGTATTAGAAATAATGATTGTTACTCCAGAGAGAAAATATTAGGAAGAACATTTGGTGTGCTTCCTTCTCAAACGGGTACTTGGGTTTAGTGTGAACATTTTATGACTTCTAATGTAATCACTTTAACAAATATTTTGACTTTTTGAGAACCACTCACAGCAAAATTTGAAAAGTGAACAACTATCCCAGTGAATAAAAGGTTAAAATGGAAATTTTAGATAAGGCAATGCATTTATTGCGTGAAGTGGTGAGTTTAGTATGAAAGGGGAATACCCTATACTAGCTTTCAGCTTCTCAAAGCTACTTGTCTTCTCAACCTCCATTACTACTTGATCACAGTACTTTCCCTTAAATAGCCCAGCGAGTCCCCAGGTCCTCTGAGCTGTCACCTTCCCCAACCTCCCTCCTTATTTAAAGCATCTTCTGTTGCTGGCAGCTGATTCATACTGACAAAGCACCTCCGTGTTTTCTGTTGTTCTTTGTAGGACTAGGATCAAGTAAAGGCCTTTACACAACCTGGCTATCACCCAGAAAGCTACTTAGAATCTTAGAGAGGTCAGAACTCAGGGGAAAGATAGGACATGATGCGGTAGATGAAAGTTCACTCACTTTGTGCCACCACCAAGGTGTGTGAGTACAGCCCTCAGCTGCAGTGTACATGACTTAGTAGGTCGGGTTTGGGATCCTGCTTCAAACCCGTGTAAGGCTAAACAGAAGCAAAGAGGAAGATAAGAACAACAATAAAGCTAGCAGAATAAGACTTGAGGGGATTCCTTCAGAGAATAAAAGTAGACAGCAAGTTTTTGTCCTCATGGAAATGTAGGAGACAAAGGAGATTTTCAGTGTTATGGGGGGGTCACTGATTAAGTAACAAACACTCATGTTAGCAGCCTCAAGTCATTAAGAAGACAAGGATTGACAGTATTCTCTTTGGAAAGTCTTGGTTGAAAGATTAGAAACCCATCCTGGCAACTGGAAGCAACCTAAATGTTCATACAGGAAATGGTTAAATTAATTATGAAGCATACCATGCAGCATTTACAAGGAAGAGGCAGACATTTAGTGACTTGGAGAGATGTCCATATTGCTAAATGAAAAAGCTTCCCCTTTGAGATCTATATACACATAAGATACAATACTTAACGTTTTATAAATGTCCAGAAAAACATCTGGAAGGAAATAGGAAACTATTCCTGGGGAGTGGGATTGCATGGACAGGAATTCTGGGGCATAGGGGCATCGGGGTGGCTCAATGTGTTAAGCGTCTGCCTTCGGCTCAGGTCATGATCCCAGGGTCCTGGAATGGAGTCCCACATCAGGCTCCCTGCTCAGCCGGGAGCCTGCTTCTCTCTCTCCCTCCGCTGCTCCCCCTGCTTGTGCTCTCATTTTCTCTCCCACTCTGTCAAGTAAATAAAATCTTAAAAAAAAAAAAAAAGGAATTCTGGGGCATAAATTAAAAAACAGCAACACCTATATATTATATATGTAGTATTTTTATGTATACATTTATGCATACTCATAAAAAAGTGTTTAGAAGGATGTGTACCAAACCACTTTTGGAGAGGAGGGTGGACTATGGGAGGGTGTATAGAGGGGATCATAAGCTGTTCTTTATCATAAGTTTGAATATAATGGGAATACAATAATGTATCACTAGAATTTTTTTTTAAGATTTTAAGTAATCTCTACACCCAACCTGGGTTCCAGATTACAACTCTGAGATCAAGGGTTGCATGCTCAACCGAGCCAGCCAGGCCCCCCACTAGTAAAAATTTTTTAAAACGAAAAGCACCTTTTCTCTAACACTTTCTCCAACTCGCGTAGAATAATTGCTTTTTCCATTGCAATCTCACGGGGCTGTGTGTGGTGACTGTTTACTTATGTCTGTCTCTCCCCAAAATGGGGACGTGAACCGCGGAGGCTGTATGCCCAGCAGGAGGTCTGCATTTCTAGGTGCTCAATAAACAACAAACTTGGGCGCCTGGGTGGCTCAGTTGGTTAAGCGACTGCCTTCAGCTCAGGTCATGATCCCAGGGTCCTCGGATCGAGTCCCGCATCGGGCTCCCTGCTCTGCGGGGAGCCTGCTTCTCCCTCTCCCACTCCCCCTGCTTGTGTTCCCTCTCTCGCTGTGTCTCTCTCTGTCAAATAAATAAATAAAATCTTCAAAACAACAACAACAACAACAAACTTGCATAGAAAAAGCACATTTTAAACTACAGAGGATGTACCAAAAGTTCAAGTGGAGTAACTGGGAGGGAGAGTTGGGGACACCGTGTTAGGCCACAGTCTCTGCAGCTGCATCCACAAATGAAAATTCTGCTAAAGGAGAGGCAGCATGTAAAGCAAAAAGAAGGGACTGGAAGCCTGCTCTTGAGTAATACACCCAACGCCTCCACTAACCGTTTCTCTGGCTTGTTTTGCCGTCCGTAAAATTAGCAGTGGTACTTTAATAGCTCTAACGTGTTATCATTCTAGGTGACTGTTGCCATCAAGCTCTGAGCGCGGCTCCCTAGTGGGTCACAGGTGTAACTCGCAAAGCTGGGCTCATCCTTAGTCTCTCTCGGGCAGACACTGGCCGTGTTGCTCGCTCCTCTGAGCCGCCAACTGACTTCACTGCCCAGTCAGGCACCAGTATCTTCATAAAAGCCTCCCCACGCGAGCTCCCTGGAGCAACGCTGGCCTCTCTCCCTGCGTCCCCCCAAAGCACCCCCAGACCCAAGTAGCCCGGAATCTGAAGGAAAGTAGGTGCTATCTTCCCAGGTGCCAAGAGTAATGAGTCTGATTTTTAACTGGAAGCCTCAAAAGAAGCGAGCACCCCCACCAATGCCATTTCTTCCCCGGGCCGGAGGTTAGGCACTCTCCCTTTCCCCAGGGACCGCCGAGCTCACCCCAGAGCGCAGCCTCCGCGGACCCCAGGATCGCCCGGCTCGCACACCCGAACAGCCGCAGCGGCAGCACCATCGCCGGGTTGCGCCCACCGGGCCGCTGACTTCCTCCTCCGGCTCCTCCTCCTTGTTCTCCGCCGTCCAGCCACCCGCGCCGGGCTCTTGAGCGCCCCCCGGCCGGACGCCGGCCGGAAATGGGGAGTGCTGCAAGGAGTGATGGCTGAGGGAACAGTGCTCTACTCTTAACACTTTAAATTGGAAAGAAACTCGGGAGTTTTAAAATATTTTAAATATTTAAATAAAATTTAAATATTTAAATTTCGACGCCTGGGTGGCTCAGGCGTTAAGCGCCTGCCTTCGGCTCAGGTCAGGGATCCCAGGCTCCTGGGATCGAGCCCCGCATCGGGCTCCCTGCTCAGCGGGAAGCCTGCTTCTCCCTCTGCCTCTCCCTGCCTGCCCCACTGCTTGTGAGCGCTCGCTCTCTCTGTCAAACAAACAAACAAGTAAATAAATAAATAAATAAATAAATAAATAAATAAATAAATAAAATCTTGAACAAAGACACTGAGAGGTGAGCTTACTTTTTCTTCTGGATTATTATTTTTTAAGGAGAGACAAAGCTTAAAAGTGGAAAGTAGAAAATATACCAAAGATGAAATTTAAAGATTTTTTTTAAAAAGATTTTATTGATTTATTTTTGAGAGGGAGAAAATGACCGGGGGGGCGGGGGGCGGGGGGTAGGGGCAGAGGCAGAAGCAGGCTCCCCATGGAGCAGGGAGCCCCAGGCGCTGCTCCATCCCAGGACACTGGGATCACGACCTGAGCGGAAGGCAAACGCTTAACCGGCCTGAGCCACCCCGGTGCCGAAATTTAAATATTTAAAGTAAATAAATTTTTCCAACTTACTTTATAACAGGATTCTTGTAGATTAATTTAAAGCAAACTGCACAGACGCTTTTCTAAGAACTGCTCTTAACTCCAATAGCTGGTACAACTAATGTCAGTATTAAAATAATCTCATGCTGTCATCTTTCCCCCACAACTTTGATATTTGACTATAACTGACCATAGCTTGTCATAGTTAGGCCCAACTATTTTATAAAATGTGTTAGTTTGCAACTGCTACTGTAACAAATTACCACAAATTTACTGGCTTCGAGCAATATAAATTTATTATGTACAGTTCTGCAGGCGTCAGCAAGCCTGTGTTCCTTCTGAAGGCTCTAGGGCAGAATTTCTTTTCTTGCCTTCTTCATCTACTAGAAGCTGCTGGCATTCCTTGCCCATCTTCAAAGCCAGCAGTTTAGCATCTTCAAATCTCTAACTCTGACTTCTGCTTCTGTTGTCACATCCCTTGCTCTTCCTCTGACCCTCTGCCTCCCTTTTATAAAGACCTTAGTGATAACTTGGGCTACTTGGATGATCCAGGATAATTTCCCTTGCTCAAGATCCTTAATTTAATCATATTTGCAAAGTCCTTTTGCCATGTAATTAATGTAACATGATCACAGGTTCCAGGAATTAGAACACCTTTGCGGGCGGGGAGTGCTATTCAGCTTACCACATAAAGTTTATTATTACTGTGGTTCATTTCCTTATTTTATTTTATTTATTATTTTTTAAAGATTTTATTTATTTGTTTGACAGAGAGAGACACAGTGAGAGAGGGAACACAAGCAGGGGGAGTGGCAGAGGAAGAAGCAGGCTTCCCATCGAGCAGGGAGCCTGATGCAGGCTCGATCCCAGGACCCCGGGATCATGACCTGAGCCGAAGGCAGAACGCTTAATGACTGAGCCACCCAGGCGCCCCTCATTTCCTTATTTTAAATGTATTCTCAATTTGTTCCCCCAATATAATGAAAGCTATATTTAACTGCAAATTAATTTATAATGGAAAATTTTAAAATTAATTTCTAAATGATATTATTAGTGTGTCCAAGGAATAATTTAATTAAGCAGTTTAAAATTATTCAGTTTTCAAGAATTTATTTTATTTATTTATTTATTTTTAAAGATTTTATTTATTTGACAGACAGCACAAGTAGGGGGAGCTGCAGGCAGAGGGAGAGGGGGAAGCAGGGTCCCCGCTGAGCAGGGAGCCTGATGTGGTGCTGACCTGAGCTGAAGGCAAATGCTTAACCGACTGAGCCACCCAGGCGCCCCATTAGTTTTCAGTAATTTAATAATTAATAGCACCACTTCAAATTTCTATGCCAGTGCCATCACTTACAATTACGTTTTTCCAAAATATTTGGAATTTTAGCTATAGTTTCTATATGATCTATTTTGTGGATTAACTTTGAATTAAAATGTCATTATATGTTGTAAATTCATGTACTCCCCATGGCATCCCAAGCTGTCCTGAATACATCAAAACCATAGGTAGTATGAACACAGGTATGGAAACAATGAAACAATGTACTTGGCCTCGATAAATCATATTCAATTTGATTTATGCTTTTGCAAGAGCACATATTATGAAAGAATTCTTCTTCCAATGTTCGTGACTAAGTATTTGAGAAATATTTTTCTGCAGGATTTTTTATCTGAAAAGATGAATAGCTCCTCCCACAACTAGTACAGTGCCAGACTTGGTTTATTAGCAAAAAGTCTTGTCAAAAGAGAATCTTGATTATTGTTCCTTGGACAAGTGTCCAAGTTCTTCTTTCAGAGAGTCAGGAAGTCTTAAAGTGGGATGAAAGGGAGAAAAATAGTTTAAATCTTATGGGAAAGGTCTACTAGTGCTGAGTTGATATGAATCATTAATTCTCAAACAACTCATTTTATTTCTGGGCATAATGCAAGTGAAAGGCAACTGGAAAGGAGGAGACTTTCCCCATTTCTTTCTAAGTCCACATCAAGCCTCCATATATTTGACAAATCAAATGAAAAATTAGGAAATGTATTGTTTTTCATGCAGCTTTTTTTTTTTTTGAAAGAGTTTCTATCAAAACTTAAAATGAGTATCTGTTGACTCAAGATTTCCATTGCTATCTACTAATGATATTTGCACAAGTAGGCAAAGATAAAGAGTACATCAACAGAAAACTGGGGGAAAAATGATACATCCATTCACTGGAGTTTTAAGCAACTAGTCAAAAGAATGAGGCTAATCTAGAGTTATGTCCAAGATATTCTGTCAAGCAAAAAAAAAAAAAAAACAACACACAAAACTAAGTTGTAAAATAGAATGTAGACTGCTAGAAATCAAGATAGTTTTGGAATTTTATCATTTCCAAGAAAAATTTTATGGTGTTTGCATAATTCCTAAATTTCTTTTTTTTAAAGATTTTATTTATTTACCTGAGAGAGAGCCAGCATGAACGGGGAAAGGGGTAGAGGGAGAGGGAGAAGCAGACTCCCCACTGAGCAGGGAGCCTGAGGCAGGGCTTGATCCCAGGACTCTGGGATCTTGACCTGAGGGGAAGGTAGAGACTTAACCTACTGAGCCACCCAGGTGCCCCTAATTCTTAAATTTCTATGTTCTAATTCAGTCTGTCTTTTTAGTCTTTTAATCCATATGATAGATTTTTAAAAATCCCATTTACAGCAATGCTATTTAGTATGGAAATTATTTAGATTTGTTCAGGTTTGCATATCTTTTTTTCCTCCACGTTCTGTTTCAAATCTGATGTTAAAATAAATGAAAACTTTTGATTTGTGATGTAAACAGTTTTGACTTAACAATTACACCACAATACGACCTATTCTTATTTGGGGAATTTTTTTTTTCCCTAAAGAAAAAAATAGGGAAAAAATTTTTTCCGTAAAGAAAAAATTTCACCTACTCCAAAACATTACTTATCCCTATATCTAGCACAGTAACTGGCATATTTTTTTTTCAAATGTTTTTTTTTTAAGATTTTATTTATTTATTTGAGAGAGAGAATGAGACAGAGAGAGAGAGCATGAGGGGGGAGGATCAGAGGGAGAAGCAGACTCCCCACCGAGCAGGGAGCCCGATGCAGGACTCGATCCTGAGACTCCAGGATCATGACCTGAGCCGTAGGCAGTCGCTTAACCAACTGAGCCACCCAGGCGGCCAGTAACTGGCATATTTGTACTTAGTTATATCTGTTGAATGAATGGTTTCCATAAATACAATGTAAACACCTAATGACCTCCTTTGCCAAGTTCTGTACATAGAAATAATGCTAACTATTTCGCAAGAAATGAATTAGAGATTTTACTGGAAAATCAGAGTTTTTGGTTTATCTCTGGTATCTTAGACTCTTAATCCAAGGTTCTATCATAAGGCCACCTGCCTCCTGCCTGAAGAATTGTGAAAGATTACAAAGCTCGTAGGACTTACCCATAATTAGAGTTGATGTTTGCAATATCATTAAGATATTTTCAAACCGACTATTTTTACTAAACATATGAGTGTGCAGACCACTTTAACGGATAATCGAGCTTCGAAGAGGTATAGGTCAAGAAATTTCCTGTCTAGTAAGTAAGCGAGGACAGGTAAGCCAATAATGAAAAAAATGCAAGATTACATGACAAATGTCAGATGTGACTTTACTGCACAGAAGAGTGTGACAGAGGGAAGTCGGAAGCTATCCTTTCAGGCCCTCACCAACAAGTGGGACTTAAGCCCGACTCCGGGAAGACCTGAGTTGCGTACTCAGACAATAGCCTTGAGCCTGTTGCTATTATTCTAAGATTAGTCTGGCCTACCCGGCTCTGCAGACCTACAGAACGCAGGCGCGACGCGAGCTGGCCCCGCCCTGTCCACGCCCCACTCCGGTGCGCCACCGCCATTGGGACGGCCTCAAACCCCACCCCGGATGTGGGCGGGCACACGAGGCCTCGCCTCTGCCGACCGGGAGGTCGGCCGCACAGGCGCGGTCTCTTCTAGTTGTAGACGCTGATGTTCTGCCCCGCGTGGTGAGTCCGGACTGCGGTGCCGGAGTGGCCGCAGTGTCTCGGTCTTCGCTTCCTCTACCCCAACCCCCTGTGGCAGGACGGGCCTGGAGAGAGGCCTGTTACGCGCCCCCGTCTTTCCGATCCCGGGGGGCTCCAGGCGGTCAACGGGGGCCGCGTGAGTGCGGACAGATTGGGCGCCGGCGGCGGAACCGGGGTTGTTTGGGCGGGAGGGGTCCGCAGGGAGGGACCCGAGTCTCCGCTTTATCTGGAAGCAGGCGCTCCCCCCCCACCCCACCCCCCGCCGACACCCTTCCCGCCTCCCTCCCGCGCTCTCTTCTCACTACCCATTTTCTCTTGAGAAACTTGGGAAGCTATTGTTAGTGACTGGAGGGTAGTATTAGGAGCCCTGGAGAAGGGCTGCCGGGGTCCAAGTCTCCATCCACCACTTACTGGCTCCGGGACCTCTGCAAGTCACTTAATCTCTGTGTGTCTCAGTTTCAAGTGTAAAATGGGGGAAGTAATAGTAACCTGTCTCATAAGGTGGTTGTGAGAATTACGTGAGGTAGTATCTTTTAAGTGCTGAGAGCCGAGCGTGATGCACAGCAAAAGTATGTAAGTGCTGTTCATCTTTTTGAGTCTGGTACTAAAAGGAGAGTGTGTCCTTCCTCTCCCCACGCCGAAAATAATTGCCCAAGAGTCCAAGGGTAGGGAAAAAAAATTTTTTTTTCTTTTTTGAGACTATGGGCTTTTGTTTGTATGGCATGTTTTTTAAAAAAATCAAACATTAATAAACAACTTAGTTGTACATCCTACAGCAGAGAAAAGAGATGTTAGGGTAATACTGAAGTTGAAAACTGAAAAGTTTTGTTTGGGAAACCACATGAAAAAAAGGGCCAGAACTTATTTGTCCTGAAAAGAATTAACATATCAAGTCTGAGACTGTTATCCTTAGAAAGTTCTGCTTGCAAGGCTACACTTTGTTTGGCATCTGGAAACAGTATAGTTTATGCTGTACACTGTGGTTTATGCTGAAGTTACCAGCCTCCAGGAAAAACCCGGTCCTGTGAGTCTGTAATGAGCTTCCCTGGGCACAGACATTGCTGTATTTTCCTTATTGGGGGAAAGAGTGTGCTCTGTTTGACCCTGTCTGGCCGGAAGAGAACATAAAGAAGCCTGCACATGGATTCCTGCAAACTTCACTTGTGTCTTTTTCCATTACGCTCATGTTGTATGTCCTTACTGCATTGCCGTAATACAAGTTAGCCATGAGTACAACCACATGCTGAATCCTGTGAGTCCTTCCAGTGAATCTCCAAATACGTGGGTGGTCGTGGAACTCCCCAGACACAATACTGGTGATAGAAACTACTTGAAGCTCCAGTAATTAGATTTTGTCTCTTTTTGCTTAAAAAGGGAAAGAAAAAGAAAGCTATACAGATAAGTAATTGCTAAATAGTGGGTTACTGTCCAAAATTATTTCTATGTTTAGATATAGTGCATGTGTCAGAAAAATCACTGGAAATTGACTACATTGCCAAGTTAAGTTTGAGTCTCTGTCTTTTACAGCCCTTTTATAGATTGTAGGTGAAATACCTGGGGTTTTTTGTTTTTTGTTTTTAATTCTGCAAGCACTATCTATGTGTTGATGTCTATCTTTATTAAGAGGTTATCTGTGAAGCTGGGGAAGGTATGGCCAGTTTCTCTTGGGTCATTTTCCCTGGATTCTTTTAGTTATGCCTGTATTTTCAGGACATCAAGGTGAAAGAGTTGGAGGTAAGTCTGTAAGTTTGGGGATGGAAAGATCAGATTTGCCTTCTGATTATATCTTTTTTCCCTCAGTAAAGTAGAAGACTAGATGCTATTTTGAGAAGTAGGGAGATGGAGGAGTTAGAGGTTTAGAAGAGTGAGAAAGGTTGCACATGGCTGTGTGTGTGAGTAGTAGGTAAGTACGTTTTCCAGGAAGTGTAGTAGATATGGCAAGTCTTGATCCATTTGATGCTGAGATTGTGATTATGAATTAAGTGGACCCAATCTGCTTTCTTACAAGATTTTCTCCAGCCTGTTTGGATACAGACATGCAGAAAGTGGTTAATTGGGTTCATTTAGGTTTGGGGTTTTGTTAGGGAGATGATGTGGTAGTCGTTAAGGCTGTGCACACATACTGTGTTCTTTCAATGTACGTGGTAAGGTTGCACTCTTTTGTACACACGCCACATCCCATTCCCTTACCCCCATGTCTACTTGAGGTTAAATGTGTTATATGACCTGCTTGGGCTGGTAAAATGACAGACATCATTTCCAAGTGAAGCTTTAAGAACCAGCACTCCATTTGCTACTTCCCCATCTCCCTGCCTTGCTATAGGGATCATGGAAGCACTTGGTGAGATGCAGCCTCTTGCCAGCCTGGGCACTAAAGGTGAATAGGAGTGGCTGTAGAGGCAAAGCTGGAAGAACTCGAATTTGTGATTAGGGAACAGAATTCTTGAATTAGTGATTTTGCAAGGTAGAACTATAGGGTAAGTGGGTGAGGAAGTTTGGAGAGAAAAGACAGTCAGAAATGAAGTGGTCAAGGAACTCAGAGGCCTCGTGCATCTCTAACCCTGAAGGCCATAATTTGTTGCCGCTCTGTTCAAGAGTGATGACCCCTGGAATTAAAGAAATGGCTCTTAAAATGGTAAATTAAAAAGCTTCCATATGTGGAATATAGTATAACTGAATCAAGATTCAGAATTTATTTATTCATTTTTAAAGATTTATTTATTTTAGAGAGGCATGTACATGAGCACAGGGAGGGGCAGAGGAAGAGGGAGAGAATCTCAAACTGCTGAGCGTGGAGCCTGATACGGGGCTGGATCCCATGACCCTGAGATCATGACCTCAGCCAAAATCAAGAATCAGCCACTTAACCAACTGAGCCACCCAGGTGCCCCAAGATTCAGAATTTATTATTGAGTTGAAAGATTTCCACCTTGATCAATAAAAGCAAATAAACAAATAGCCATGAAAATTTCAGTGTAGCTTAGCCATAGAACAGATGATATTAGGTAGGATTTAGGCTAAACTTTAATAGTGGTTTAAAAAAAAAAGCTTAATTTTTTATCTAAAATCTTAACAATTAACTTTGGGTTTTTAAAAAAATATAAAGGACAGAGGTAAGTAACACCTTGAAGAAAGAGACAAATTAAGTGTGGGACATTATACAATGTTGCTATTGAAAGTGGTCTGGGGGCACCTGGGTGGCTCAGTTGGTTAAGCGACTGCCTTCGGCTCAGGTCGTGATCCTGGAGTCAGTCCCCGGTTCGAGTCCCACATCGGGCTCCCTGCTCAGCGGGAGTCTGCTTCTCCCTCTGACCCTCCCCCTCTCATGCTCTCTCTCTCAAATAAATAAATAAAAAATCTTAAAAAAAAAAAAAACCTGCAGGAGAAAATTATTTAAAAAAAAAGAAAGTGTGGTCTGTGGGAGCACCTGGGTGGCTCATTTGGTTGAGCGTCCAATTCTTGGTTTCGGCTTGGGTCATGATCTCAGAGTCCTGAGATCGAGCCCCCTGTTGGGAATCCACACTCTGCGGGGATTCTGCTTGAGATTCTCTCCCTCTCCCTCTACTTCTCCCCCTGCTCGTGTGTGCTCTCTCTTTAAAATAAATAAACCTAAATCTTAAAAAACAAAACAAAACAAAAAAACATGTGGTCTATGGACTCACAGCAATGGCTTTCCAGTGGGAGCTTGGTAGACAGGCAGAACCTCAGGTCCTGTGCCAGACTTGCTGAATCGAAATCCACATTTTAACAAGATCTTTAAGGTGACTCGAATGTACTGTCCTGATCTTTTAAAAAAAGCCAGTGTCTTGGGCCGCCAGGGTGGCTCAGTCGTTAAGCGTTTGCCTTCGGCTCAGGTCATGATCCCAGGGTCCTGGGATTGAGCCCCGCATCCGGCTCCCTGCTCGGCGGGAGGCCTGCTTCGCCCTCTCCCACTCCCCCTGTTTGTGTTCCCTCTCTCTCTCTCTAGAGATAAATAAATAAATAAAATCTTAAAAAAAAAAAAAAGCCAGTGTCTTAGGAAAGTATAAGATGGGAAGAACAGTTTCTGGATTAAAAGATGCTAACAATTAACGTGACATAACCAATACAAAGTGCAAACCTTGACTGAATCTTGATTTTTAAAAAAACAGTATGGAAGATAATTTTGGGTCAGCTGAAGAGGCTAGAATATGATGGAATATCAGAATAGGGAATTATTGTTAATTTTCTTAGATGTGATAATGATGTGATTATTCTTAAAAAAGATACAGGCTCTTTGCAACTTTGAAATAGTTCAGCAAAAACAAATATACTCACATACATGTATATATGTCTCTCTGTACACACTGATATTTAGATAAAACAAATAGGGCAAAATGTTCTAGATGTGGAATCTAGGTAGTAAGTATATGGTTGTTTATTATATGTTCTTTTAACTTTTGTGGAAGTTTAAATTTTTTTGTAATAAAAAAGTGGGGAAAAACCCCAGAAGAAATGCAGTAGCTTAAAACAATTTCTTTCTTTCTCAGTTGTTCAGTGCTAGGTCATACGGTGCGGGTAGGCTGGCTCTGCTGTGCTGGGCACATGGCTTCCATCCCTGGTCCATTGTGGCCTTTCCAGCTTCTGCTGTTTGCTAGCTAGTGAGACAGGAGAAAGGGCAAGGGGAGCACATGACCCGGAAGCAGCACTTATTCCCTTGATCAAACCTTTCGTTTTTTCATCCACCTGGACATCATGTATCTAGGGAGTAGTTGGTAAAAGTCAAATGTAATGTGCATTTGTATATTGGTTTAACCAAGATTTCTTTGGTTTCACCTGATGTTCTCTTCTTCTGTTGATGTACTAGGGCCCAACTAAAATGGAAGTCATTTCTATTTTAATATACATTAAGTAAAATACCTAAAATTTTAATTTTGAGGATTAAAGTGTATTCATTTCCCCCTACCCTCAACCTTTTCAGTAAATAACAGATGCGGGTGAAAGAACCTTCCAAAGCTTTGCCTGAGAAAGCCAAAAGGAGGAAAAGACCTGCTATACCTCGTGATGAAGACTCTTCAGACGACATTGCTGGTAAATTGTGATATCTGGCGTCCTGAATGATGTTGTGGAAAATAACCATATATGTTTTTAATCAATAAGTCCTTTGCTTTTTATTTTCACTATTTTCTGCATGAACTTTAAAATCAGCTTGTCTAGTTCCAAAACATCCTGTTGATGTTTTTATTGAGATTTTGCTTAGTTTATAAAGTAACTTAGAATTGGCATCTTTTTGTTGTTTTTCATTTCTCATGACCTGTTAAAGCCAGGCCTTTAAGCCTGAAAGATAACTGGGGAGCTGGCCTCAGGCTTGCTTTTCTCTTGAACTTCATGCCTTCTGTTTCAGCTTTTCTGAGGATTTTCCTCCTTTCTCACCAGTTCAGCTCTCCATTTAAAAAGACATTTTTAATTTTTATTTCCATTTTTGAGTGTTTTTAACTTGGATAGTGTTTCAGAGTAGTTAGATTGTTGTATTGAAGGAAGTCTGAATTATATCTTTAAACATTTGTTTTATTCTTTGAAATTATTTTTTTCAGGGATTCTGATGATTGTTTTTTTTTTTCTTAATTTTATTTATTTATTTGACAGAGAGAGACACAGCAAGAGAGGGAACACAAGCAGGGGGAGTGGGAGAGGGAGAAGCAGGCTTCCTGCCGAGCAGGGAGCCCGATGCGGGGCTCGATCCCAGGACCCTGGGATCATGACCTGAGCCGAAGACAGATGCTTAACGACTGAGCCACCCAGGCGCCCCGATTCTGATGATTCTTACGTTAGCTCTTCCTTGCCTGTCTTCTAGTTATTTTTTCTCAAATTGTCTAAAACTCCTACTTCCTTTTCATTTTGCTTGGTCTTTTTCTTTTTATCGTTTACAGTGTTTTCTGCAGTGTCTTTTTCACCATATGCCCTTTTTAGTTTTGTCATCCTTTTTGTGGTTTTTATTTATTTTTTCCTCCATTTCTTTCCTGAGCTCTGCCAGTCACTTCCTCCTGTTTTGCCACCTCATGCTGGAGCATTTGCTTCTGTTTTGTATTTTTATTTCATGACAGTGATTTCTGTGCCATTTGTTTTTCCTTTTTCTTATATTGGATAAAATTTATGGCTTTGATTTTTCTTTGTTTTCTCATTCTTTAACGTAGGGTCACCTTTCTTGGACCAGTTAGTTTTAGAATATTTGTGTAAGAAGGAGGGCCAGAGCACTGTCAAGACCAGCTGGAGTTTTGAGTGTGAGCTCAGTTAGCCTTTACTTCTTTCCACCCAACAAGATTAGGCAGCCCGGGGGTTTTTTCAGAACCCGAAGGATCTTTTCTCGCTGCCTTAGAGACAAGACTGTTTCCAGCAAATTTGTCTTGTTTGTTTCTCACTTAGTGAATTAGAAATTGCCTTCTTTTGCTTCTTTTTTTTTTTAATATATTTTTTTCTATTTATTTATTTATTTGATGTAGTATTCCATGATTCATTGTTTGCGTATAACACCCAATGCTCTATTCAATACATGCCCTCTTTAATACCCATCACCAGGCTAAGCCATCCCTCCACCCCCCCTCCCCTCCAGAACCCTCAGTTTGTATCTCAGAGTCCATAGTCTCTCGTGGTTCGTCTCCCCCTCCGATTTCCCCCCCTTCATTTTTCTCTTCCTACTATCTTGTTCTTTTTTTTTTTTTAACATATAATGTATTATTTGTTTCAGAGGTACAGGTCTGTGATTCATCAGTCTTACACAATTCACAGCACTCACCATAGCACATACCCTCCCCAATGTCTATCACCCAGCCACCCCATCCCTCCCACCCCCTACCACTCAGCAACCCTCAGTTTGTTTCCTGAGTAAGAATTCCTCATATCAGTGAGATCATATGATACATGTCTTTCTCTGATTGACTTATTTCGCTTAGCATAATACTCTCTAATTCCATTCTAGTCTCCCACCTTCTTTTGTTTCTTAAAACAAAACTGGATATAGGGGAGCTCCTGCCAGGGTTGTTGCAGCACAGAGATTTAGGTTTCATTCTGTGTCTGCAAAGCATGCGGGGTTCTCTATGGGATCTACAGCTGCAGTATGCTCTCTGCTTCCTTCTGTATGCACCCCTATTGATCCCTGCTGCGCTGAGGTGGGACTCTTCCACTGAATTTATGACTTGGGGCTTCAGTTGTCTCTTGGTTTTCCTGAAAATGAACTTGGTGTTTTTGTTTTCTATTCTTGTTGACATTGGACAGTTTCTGAGAGGAGAATGGGGAAGTGTTGATTTTAGACCATCATTTGCAAACTGGAAGACCTCCTTGTAAAGTTTTTTAATATTAAAGTGAAAAATGTGGAGACTTTAATAATTGTTTTGATTTGTTAATGTGAAACAACTATAGACTTTAATACATTTATATATTTTATTCAGGAATCCCTAGAGGACTTATTTGGCAGATGAAATTTAGACAATTGTATGATTAAACAAATTACAGAAAACTGAGGAAATCTTATTAGCACAGAATTTTTTTTTACATTCCCCCCCCACCAAAGATTGTGAATACTATTTAAACACTGGTTAACTCTTGTAAGAAAACATCAAACTTTCAAATTTACTTATAAAAAGTATATATGGTTGAGGCATTTAAAAGCTAATAGAGTTAAGTTAGACTCCTGGGACCTTTCTATCATGAATTCACTTATCTCTGAATTCATTAACAATTTCAGTTTTATATGTCTGAATTGTAGATTCAGAGAATAGCTAAGTTATACCCTGGCCAAATCCCACCCCAGAGATGATATAGAAGGTGTATGGAATGATTTTTCACCTTAGAATTTTAAAATATAAAAACTCAAAGCATTGATACCTAGTAACCCACTTCTAGGTCCTGTATTTATGTGGTCATCTTATCAGTCTTCCCCAGAACACCCCTTTCTTTAATGGCATGTGTCCTTGCTTTTCTTTTTTTTTTTTTTTTTAAGGTTTTATTTATTTATTTGACAGAGAGAGATATAGCGAGAGAGGGAACACAAGCAGGGGGAGTGGCAGAGGGAGAAGCAGACTCCCCGCTGAGCAGGAAGCCCGATGCGGGGCTAGATCCCAGGACCCTGGGACCATGACCTGAGCCGAAGGCAGACGCTTAACGACTGAGCCACCCAGGTGCCCCATGTGTCCTTGCTTTTCAAATATAGGACTTTGGAATTACTCCTTTTGTGTCTATTTTTATACCTTGCTCTTGGTGTAAGATTAGAAGTCCTAATCTTTCCCCAGATTTACACATTACTTTTATTGAAATTATATTTTACAATAAGTCACTTGTCAGGACTCACATACTTAGGCTTCAGGATGAAAAGGAACGAATGCTTAGCCTCTCTCTAGTTAACTAATAGGTGAAAAGGAGTGCTGTGCATTTGGGAAGGGAAGTGGAGAAAGTTGAAATGTACATACTCGTGTTTCCCTCTTCAAGTTACTCAGTCTTTCCTTTGCTGTTTAATTTTGGTGGATAGTTGTAGTTTTGGTGTTTGAGATAGATGAGGTGGAGAAGTGGAAGTGTTCAGGTATTTGGCAAAAGTGGAAGTGTCATTGTGTCCTTGGGAGAAGAACACAGTTATCTGAAGAAATAAACATACTGGCCGATTTTGGCCAGTTGTCTCCGCACAGTATACCCAGTGGGACTCTGTTATAAAGGATAATTAAGGACCACGCAGCGTCATTTGTTATTTGGAAACATTCATTAAGGAGAAATCTTGTTCCTGTAAATTATGCCATATTGTTTGTTCCTCTTTCTCCTTTCTCTCAATAATGATGAAAATAGCATCAGAGCAGAGGTGGGCTCTGTGGAAAGATTTTATGTGTGTATCTTAATGAGAAGAAAATATATTCAAAATGCTTGACACAATAGCTGCTCAGTAAATAATCTATTTATTAAACTTTTTATTTTTGAACTAATTTTGAATTAATAGGAAGGTTCAAAGAGATATACAAGGGGGTCCCATTCAGTCTTCACCCAACCTCTCCTGATTTAACATCTTGTATTTCTACAGTACAATATCAAAACCAGGAAAATGACATCAGTACAATCCTAGAGCTTACTCTGATTTCACCAGATATGCAAGGCCTCGTGTGTGGGTATAACTCTGTGCACTTTTATTACATGTGTAGTTTTGTATAACCATCACAACTGAGATACCCGACTGTCCCATCACCACCCCAATGGTTACCTGTTTATAGCCACACTCCCTGTTCTCCATCCATAGTCCCTGGCAGCCACAAATCTGTTCTTCAACTCTCTAATTATGTTATTTCACGAATGCTTTATAAATGGAACCATGCAGTATGTATCCTTTTGAGTTGTTTTGTTTTCCAAATCTCTTTGCTTTTTAGTTACAGTATTTTAATGCTATTGACTTTGGCTTTCTGGTGGTAGCACTTTGGCTTAGCAAAGAAAATGTTCACATTTTGTTTTGTCTTATTCAGTAGGTTTCACTTGCCAGCATGTAAGTCATGCTGTCAGTGTGAATCATGTGAAGAAAGCAATAGCTGAGAATGTGTGGTCAGTTTGCTCGGACTGTTTAAAAGAAAGAAAATTCTGTGATGGGCAGCCAGTACTTCCCTCTGACATATGGTTGTGCCTCAAGTGTGGTTTTCAGGTGAGAAGCGTGATTTTTATATGTGAGTTTGTCTTAAATATTTTTCTTAAATGCTTATTGTGAGTTGGACTGTTGGTAATGTTTAGAACTTAAAATAAATTTATTCCTGTTTAGATATAACTCTCCAAGGCTCAACTTAGAAACATTAGTTAAGGTAAAATAAAAGGAATATTGTATTCAGAAAGTAACCACATGTGGTTTAGAAATACTTTGAAAGGGAATCCAACCTACTTGCAGTAGTTCTCACATCTGGACCTGCCTTTACCTATTTGTATTTACTTACGAAATGGATCCAAATTTTTTTACATCTTACTAGATTAATTTTTTTTTCTCTCTATGAAAGGATTCTTTTTTTTAAAATAATTTTTAACAGCTTAGAAGCTATTAATATCTGTAATATTTTTTGAAAAACATTTAAGATGTTTTAATTTTAATCAATTTTAATTGATGTCTACAATTTTTCTAAAATAAGAGGAATCCTTATTATCTCACATAGTTCGTAAGTAGGACCACATCAGGATTAGTTAATTCCATGAAAAGAACATTGAAAACTGAGCTTTCTTCCATTTTTCTTTTGTCCACCCTCAATTTCATGGCTTTTTATGGCCGAAGATATTTCATGCATTATATATCATACAGCCATCCCCAAGGCCAGAAAGAGGGCAAAAAGGACATCCCTTTCCTGTTTTTGTTTCAGTTTTTAAGTATGTGAAACTTTTCCCAGAAACATCTAGCAGACTGCCCCTCATGTTGCATTGACCAGAACTGGATCTTATTTCTTTACTTACCTGGTGAGGGAAATTACTGTGATTGGTCTGAGTCTCATTAGTTGCCAATGGGTTTGGGTGGAGGTGTGGACAATTTTAGAAAATGTGTGCATAGGAGGAGGGCACTGGTCTGTGAAGATGCTCGGTGCCCCACAGTGTGCAAGGCAGAGAGTGTATACATTTTTAAATAATAGGGAAATGAACTCAGCTCATGATTGTTTTAGGCAAATACTATATAACAAAAAGCAAGTTAGCCTCTTTGCAAGAAATTAAATTTAATGAGAATCTATATTATTTTCTGTAACTTTTCCCTCCTGTTTGAAATTAAAAACCAAAACTTTTTTAATATGAGTATGATTTAAGTTTTGATTAATTTGAAACAAACTTACATGTAAATTGTACAAATAGCATTCTGTTCATCTTTAGGGATGTGGTAGAAACTCAGAAAGCCAACATTCACTGAAGCACTACAAGAGTTGGAGAACAGAATCTCATTGTGTTACAATTAGTCTGAGCACATGGATTATATGGTAAGTTAGATTTTATTACTACTTGTGTCCACTACAAAAAAATATCATTTTCTTTGAGCTTTACTAAGTAAGATATTTAAAGATGTTATACCCCCCTTACACTTTTTAGCTTGAACACAACCTGTGGAATACTTTAAGAAAAGTAACATTACCCATGAATATAAAATTTAAATAAGGAAAAATTTAGTCATCCCTCTACTTTTTTTTTTTTTAAACATTTTCTTCATAGGATAAAGAAACATTCTTCGTAGTTGATTTTTCATAATGAACTTGCTAATACAGAATTCCAGAGTTCTAGAGAAGGAAGGTACTTCAAGCAGTCAGGTGGTTTGGTGATTCCCTAGAGGGGAAAGGGTAAGCCTGGGCATATGCAGTGTGTAAAAACTGCTCGGGTGTTTCTACTACTTAATCCTGGCTGGGAACCAAGTCCAGTTCCCTCATTTTACATATAAAGACACTGGTTACAAAGTAAACATCCAGTCACTAAAACAAGTCTTTTGATTCCCTAGTTTCTTAGGAGCTCAGTTGGTTATTTCTTTTTTTTTTAAGTTTTTTATTTTTTTTATTCATTTGAGACAGAGAGATACAGAGCGCGAGCAGGGGGAGGTTCAGAGGGAGAGGGAGAAGCCCACTCTCTGCTGAGCAGGGAGCCGGATGTGGGACTCGATCCCAGGACCCTGGGATCATGACCTGAGCCGAAGGCAGAGGCTTAACCATCTGAGCTACCCAGGCGCCCCTTTTTTGGTTATTTCTAATGGAAACAAGTAGAATTAATTTATGTTGAGCTGTCCTCTTTTCTCCAGTTCACTGCCATTGTGTGGTTTTTATTCACATTTTCTTTTTGTACTCTTAAAGTTACAATACATTTTATAGCAAGTAAAAATTAAATTGCAGCATCAGTAAAAATTTCTTGACATTTCAATATTTTGCAAATGAGCAATTTTTATTATTTTTGGCAATAGTATGTCAGTAAATTTTGAGGGTTTATAATAGTGTAAACCTGGTAATTCTACATTGTTTGAATTCCGTCATGGTCTATTAGAAAAGATGTTTTGGGAATGTTTTCTGTGACTTGTTTCCTTCACAGATTTATCTATGTATCTATGTATTTCTGTATGCAAGTGATAGAGTAATATTTGTATTTTGAGTATGAGTAAATATTTGACTGAATTTTGAGTGCTATTTAGAAAAAGAATCCAAACCTAGTTTATAGCCATTAATCTCAGGACCCCTATTAATTATAAGAAGATTGTGAATATGTAAGGTGGTATTGGTATAACACATTATACTTTCAATATGTTCAAATATATGTTTTTATTTGACCGTTGGATCTTATGAAATTAAAGGAAGCAGGTAATGATAATACATAGAAGAAATCTTTGTTAATACTATATGCACTAATGAGTAAACTTAGTGGAAGCTAATTTTCTAAAAAGTAATGTGCTTTGAAAATCTCTTTGGGAGCTCTCTCTTCCCAACTAAGCCCCAAACAAAACAAAACACTACCCAGTCTTCCCCGTCTCTATAAGTGGCACCTCCATCACTTAAGTATTCAGGCCAGAAACCTAGCACTTACTTTCTCTCCCTTTTTATCTTAATTTTTAATCCTTTGACGAAAGTAGACAAAATGGTATAATGAAATCCTCCATACCCATCACCCAACTTTAAACATTCCCAACTTGCAGCAAGTCTTTCCTCTAGACCAGAATTTCTCAATCTCAGTACTGTCGTCATTTGAGCTGATAATTCTTTGTTGCAAAATTCCTCCTGTTCGAGAATCACTGACTTACCCTCATCCACTTCCCTCGTTCCATGGCAGTTATTTTTATACTTCTCTGTTTCTACCTGAAATTTCTGTAAAATAAATCTGTTCATTTTTCTCCAGATCTCCTGCTTCTACCCTGACCTTCTATTCCTGATTCCCTCCATCTGACATTAGTCCGAGTGATGTTTTTAAGATATAGATTGGATCACATCATTCCCCTCCTTAAAAAACTCCTCATGGCTTTCCATTACACTTAGGATAAAGTACCAGAACTTTAATTTGAATGATAAGGCTCTGTATGAACTGTCTCCTGCTTATTTCTCTAGACTTACCTAATGCCTCACTCTACATGTATACTTTTTGCCCCACCCCACCCCACCCCAATTTAAAGACAAGACTGGATAAATATCAACTTTATTACTTTATTACCTGGTGTGCAACATTATTGAAGATGCTTTCATAATATCGGCTTACATATTTGTATTTTTTCAGGTGTTATGAATGTGATGAAAAATTATCAACACAGTGTAATAAGAAGGTTTTGGCCCAAACAGTTGATTTTCTCCAGAAGCATGTTTCTAAAACACAAACAAGTAAGTTAAGCAGTTGCCAAAGAAATTTGTATTAACGTATGATATTTTATATTTCATATAGAGAGTTTGTAAATTCATAAATAATACCTTAGATTTTGCTGAGACCTTTCTGCACAAGTGCCATGCATTCTTAGGTAGTAATCTTGTGATGTTATCTTGTGTTGTATTTACGTAACTAATATGAGAAGCTAGAGAGGATAGTGACTAGATCTTGGGCTTCTGAGTCAAACAGTGCTGAGTTTGAATTCAGGCTCCACTTAAATTACTTATTGTCTGTGTGTCTTTTACTTCTTAGTTTACTTACTTTAAAAATTAGGATGATCATTCCAATGTGTGGGGTTATTGTGAGGCTTAGAGATAATGTGTTCTAAACATTTAGAAATAATGTATGTAAAAATGCTTGCACGGTGCCCAACACGTATTTATGAAGTGGCATCTATTCTTTGTTACGTAATCATAGTGCGGTTCTGACGCTAGCCACCCAGAGTTAGGCTAACCTTACAGATTAAGGGCTTGCTTAGTCCCACACAAGATTGCCCTCACTTCAGACACCATCCTTAGGCTCCTGCATTTTCAGGCCGTCCACATTTCTGACAAACTGGCTATAAATTTAGGGGTTCCCACTACCCTTCTTAGGTTCAGTAATTTGCTAGAATGACTCAGAGAACTCAGGAAAGTCCTATAGTTAAAATTATAGTTTTACTATAGCAGAAAAAAGATACAAATCAGGACCAGCCAAAAGAATATACACATTGGGCAAGGACTAGAAAAGTCCCAAACATGAAGCCCCTGTATCTTCTTTTTGTGGGGTTAGGATACATCACCTTCCTGGCACATTGATGTTTATCATCCACACAGAGTATTGTTAACCAGGAAAGCTACCTGGAGCTGTGGTGTCCAGAGTTTTTAATTGGTGTTTTATTGAATAGGCACCAGTGCTTGACTCATTGGCCATGTGATTGAACTCAGTCTCCGGTACCTCAACCCTCTAATCACACATTGGTCTTTCTGGCATGGCTAGCTGCCATCCTGAGTAATCTTATTAGCATAAACTGTCTAGGGGCCCACCAAGAATAAGAAAGACACTCCTGACCCTCTGGAGATCCCAGGATTTAGGGGTTACTTCTCAGGAACCTGGTACAAAAGGCGGCCAAATCCGTTATTATTCAGTAGTAATGTATTATATGTTATATACTTCATTAACTATGTATGTTGTTACCTAACATATAAACAATATATAATACATGTTGATCTAAATGAAGGGTATATAGGGAAGCAGTTTCTTCATTCAGAAATATTAAGTGCCTACCACATGCTGGGTTTTATACTTTATTCAATATTAGTGATAAAACAAAAGAACAGTTTTATATTGCTCTCTTGGGGTATACAGTATAGTGGGAGAGACAGACAAAAAAAAATTTATATGTAAACTTCTGATATGTGCAAAGGAAAAGAAGAGATTGCAGGGATAGGTAATAATCTAGTGGTCACAGTGATCAAAAAAGGCCAGTATAGCTGGAGTGTGGTTTGCTGGGAGAGAGTAGAATGAAATGAGGAAGTGAGTGGGGAAAAAAAAAGTGAGTGTGGGAGTTCATGAAGGATACTGTAAGGAATTCCATGGTAAAGAATTTTTATTTTATTGGAAGTGTAATGGAAGCTATTAAAGTGTTTTAAGCAGGGGAGTAACGTCATTTCATCTTTTTTAAATAACATTATTCTAATTGCTGTATGGACGGTTGGAGTTAAGAGTTGAGGTGAGGAGATCATTAAGGTCAGAGGACGTTGTTGTGGTAGGGTGGGTGAGAAACTAGCAGAGGCACTGGTGGAAAGTGGGTGGATTAGATGTAGTGAGTGAGGGAGAGTGGGAAGAATCCATACTCACCTTGGGGTTTTGGTACAGGTGAAAGGGTGAATGGAGATGATAATTTTGAAATGCCTTTGGTGCAGAATTGAACTGCTTAGCAGGTGGCATTCAGAAACTGAAAAATTACATTAAAATATACTAGTCGTCAGCTATATTTTCTTTTTTTTTAAGATTTTATTTATTTATTTGACACAGAGAGAGAAAGCACAAGTAGGCAGAGAGGCGGGCAGAGAGAGAGGGAGAAGCAGGCTCTCCACTGAGCAGGGAGCCGGACGTGGGGCTCGATCCCAGGACCCACGGATCATGACCTGAGCCGAAGGCATCCGCTTAACCGACTGAGCCACCCAGGCGCCCCTATCAGCTATATTTTCTATAGCCCAATATACAAGTGTTTCTGTTAGCTATTGCTCGAGACAATGATAGCGGACAAATTGGCAAAGGAACTGGAGGAGGTCAACACAGGTTCCAGACAGAAGAAATGATTAATTTTTTTCACTCATTTATTTATTTAACAAACATGTATTGAAACCTTACTCTGTCCCAAGCATACTAGTCATAGCTCCAATTCTGCTCAAATAAAGAACCAGGAAAATATGGTGATGATAGACATTTAACACTTTAGGAACAGCTGTTGGTCTTAATGCTGCCTCCTGAAAACTGCACTTTTTTTAAAGATTTTATTTATTTGTTTGTTTATTTACTTATTTATTTGAGAGAGAGAGAGAGTGAGAAATAGCATGAGAGGGGAGAGGGTCAGAGGGAGAAGCAGGCTCCCCGCTGAGCAGATAGCCTGATGTGGGGCTCGATCCTAGGACCCTGGGATCATGACCTGAGCCGAAGGCAGTCGCTTAACCAACTGAGTCCTAGGCGCCCCTGAAAACTGCACATTTAATGTGCTTTTTTGGCCACAATAAGATATGTAGGGGTATGATGCCAGGGGTGGCCAAAGTACAATTATAGGAAATATTTTATCTGGATTTTTTTTTTCCATCTTAGAGGTTCCTTGAGGTTAAGGATAAAGACAGTCTGATTTCATTCCATTTTTACAGATTTCTTGAATTTATTATCATAAAGGATATAAGGTAGGGAGCATGGAACGATATGGTAGAAAGAACATGGGCTTTGTCACGGTGTGGGGTCGGGCATTCAAATTTGACTCTTTCAATCACTGGCTATTTGACCTGGGGCAGGTTATGGTTCATCTGACCCTTATTTTCCTCAGCAGTTCCTCCCTCTTTTCCGTGGTATTTCAGGGAGTAAAGACTGATAAGACAGTTCCTATCCTAAAGATTAATGGTAAGCAGAATAGAGTTGTATTCTGAGTGCTATTCAAACAAAGTTCTTTAGATACTCAAAAAGGGGGGCGCCTGGGTGGCTTAGTCATTAAGCGTCTGCCTTCAGCTCAGGTCATGATCCCAGGGTCCTGGGATCAAGCCCCGCGTCGGGCTCCCTGCTCAGCAGGAGGCCTGCTTCTCCCTCTCCCACTACCCCTGTTTGTATTCCTGCTTTACCCGTCTTTCTGTGTCAAATAAATAAAGTTTTCAAAAAAAAAAATAGGTACTCAAAAAGGTTATAATGTTCAATTGAAAAGGACTTGAGAAAGAATCGTGAATGAGTTGGCTTTCAAGCTGACCCTTAAAGGAAGAATTTTGGATAGGTAGAGATGAGAAAAGCAATGATTTCAGGTAGTGGGAAGCACCGGTGTAACCCTTAATTGTGTTTATGGAACCATGGGTAGCACCTGGAATAATGGGAAACAGGTTCTTGAGGGAGTTTGAGTGTGTGTCGAGCCTTCAAAGTTAGGGAGAGACATAGCCCTGAATTCAAGGTTTCCAGAAGTTCCAGGTCAAAATGTCATTATCCTTGTGTTCCAAGCTACAGTATCTCTCAGGCAAGTTTGATTTAAAATAAGATCCGTTGGCATTCTAGAAGTAAGTTTTTTTGGGATAGTAATCTGCAATATTCTTTCTTGCATGAGGCTTTATTTTTATAAAATACATTAAAAATCAGATATGAAGTAGCTATTGAGGTTTGTAGGAATGCTGGATTATGATTATGCAGCTATTAAATGATAATTGTGAAGACTGTTGAAATATAAAAATGTCTGAATATGGCAATTCAAAAAGAGTATGAAACTATTGTGTTTTAGGCGGGAGGATAAGAATGGTTTTAAAGGATTCTTTTTATATTTTGCTCTAAGAAAACTGCTGAGAAAAGCCTGTACCTGTACCTTACACATGTCAAGTTACGCAAAGCCTGAGCAGTTTCATGTCTAATACATCTAATTTAGCTACTCTGCACAGAGAATCTTAGCCAATGTCCCATCCATTTGTAAATACCATCAGCTCAGTGAATCTCAGCTTTTGGTCTCAGTAGCCCTTTAGATTCTTAAAAAAATTAGTGAGGACGTAAAGAGTTTTGCTTAGGTGGGTTATACCTATCAATATTTATCATGTTAGAAATTAAAATAAAAAATTACAATATTTATTAAATCACTGAAAAATAGCAATAATTTCCATGACATGTTAACACAATGTTTTTAGGAAAGATAACAATTTTGTAAAACAACACAAACTTAGTAAGTGGCATTTACATTTTTATAAATCTCTTTAGTGTCTAGCTTAATAAAAACAATAATTGTATTCTCTCTACTTCTGTATTCGTCTATGATATGGTGTATAGTCTCTGGAAAATGCATTATATAACAGAATGAATGAAAGTAAAAGCAAATAATATCCTAGGCTTACTATGAAAATACGTTTGACCTTAAGGACCTGGGAAAGGAGGAGGGTGTCTTCAGATCCACTTTTAGAACTGCTGAACTAGCACATTTCTGTCTGTATTTTCTGTCTTCAACCTTATTTGCCCTAAGTACATCCTATTTCAAGGACACTTTCCCAGTCTTTTACCTTATCTTTTCTACTTATGTGCAGGATACCTTAGAGTCTAAGAACACGTGGTTTTGTGGTGTTTAGTTTTCTTGTATATATGTGTCTTTTTAAAAATATTTTTAAAATTTAAATTCAATTAATTAACATATAATGTATTATTGGTTTCAGAGGTAGAGGTCAGTGATTCATCAGTCTTAGATAATACCCAGTACTCCTTTTTTTTTTTAAAGATTTTATTTTTTATTTTTTAGAGAGCGAGCGAGAGAGAAACAGCATGAGAGGGGAGAGGGTCAGAGGGAGAAGCAGGCTCCCCGCTGAGCCGGGAGCCCGATGTGGGACTCGATCCCAGGACCCTGGGATCATGACCTGAGCCGAAGGCAGACGCTTAACCATCTGAGCCACCCAGGCGCCCAATACCCAGTACTCCTTATGTCAGGTGCCCTCCTTAATGTTCATCACCCAGTATATGTCTTTTTATAAAACTGCACGTTCCTTGAGGATTATACCCTGGCTCATAGTCTCTTTGATTCTCAGTGTGGCTAAGCAGTAAATACTTGCTGAATTGAACTGAGCTAGCATGTGATGAGTTTTACTGAAGAAGTAGGAAAAGCGTTGCATTTTCACCAAAAAAGCCTTGAATGTTAATCTCAAAATTATTTTATTTATTCATTCAGCTTTTAATATACTTGAGCTTCTACCTTGTGCCAGATGCTGTGCTAGATACTGGAGATACAATAGTGAATGAAACAGATCTATTTCTATTTCTGCCCTTTCAATCTTCTGGTCAAGTGAGGGATAATTGACAAATCACACTTAATTGCTTAATAATTGCTTAGGGAGTGCTGTGATGGTGCAAGTGCAGGGGACTATGAGGATACTTTGGAGTAGTATCGAATGTAGACTGGCTATTTTTATTTAGAGCCAGAGCCTTTTTTTTTTTTTTTTTTTTTTGAGAGAGCATTCGCGAGTGCATGAGCAGGGGGAGGGGCAAAGGGAGAGGGAGAAGACTCCCTACTGAGCGGGGGCTTGATCCCAGGACCTGAGCTGAAGTCAGACACTTAACAGACTGAGCCACACAGGTGCCCCTAGAGCAAGAGCCTTCTAAGCCAAGAGCTGAAGGATATGTAGAAATTAGGTAGGCCAAGAGGAAAGGGGTGTATGTTCAGGTGGAGGAAATAGCTCATTGATGAAGGAGCTTGATCAGGGAATCCTATAGAGCTGTAGGTTAAGTTTTGTGATGTTGGGGGCTGGTGAGAGGGTGAGACTAGAGGTAAGTAGGAGTAGATATTGAAGGGCCTTGTAAGTTTAGAGTTTATCCTGTAGGCAGTTAGGAACCACTAATGGATTTTTTTTTTTTTAAAGAATTTATTTAATTATTTGAGAGAGAGACACAGCGAGAGAGGGAACACAAGCAGGGGGAATGGGAGAGGGAGAAGCAGGCTTCCCGCCGAGCAGGAGCCCGATGCGGGGCTCGATCCCAGGACCCTGGGATCATGACCTGAGCCGAAGGCAGACGCTTAACGACTGAGCCACCCAGGCGCCCCGCCACTAATGGATTTTAAGTGGAGAAGTAGACAATCAGTTTTGTATTTTAGGAAGATCACTTAACTGTAACATGGAGATGGATAGAAATGCCTTTGTATATATACCTACTCATTCATGTGGCAGTATCAATTTATTATATGACTGAAGATTTTTTAAGGCTAATGGTTAACAGGAGTTAGTGGAATTTGGAGAATAGACAGGTGAGGTAATTATTATTTGGTTCTAATGTACAGGAGTGCGGGGCCGGCAAGTTTTTTTCTTTTTACTCTTTAAAGATTAAACTTTTCAGCTGTAGAAATGGGCAAATTACATTAATGCTACATGACTGGCTTAAGTAATTGCATTAGGCAGTTGAGGAAACCCCAGTGCAGGTTCCCAGAGGAATGCTTACAGCTGTGTAGATTTCACATCTGATCCTAGGATTGCTTAAAAAAAAAAATCCACACCTTCCCCTCAAATACCAGAAAACTAAAAGCAAGTAAAATCCCCGTATAATAAGGTCACCTATAACACAAGATATAAAAAAAGCAAGAAAACTTTATTGTGAAAACCGAGAAATATGTATTATTAGAAAGTGGGCCACTGTTTTCTGAAGGCTGAGGTATGTCCTAGTCTTGTAAATGTCATGTAAATATTCTACAAATACTTACTGAATATAGGTATTCCTGGTGAAATAATATCATTGAATATTGGTTTACTTTTTGTGAACTAGATGGATGATTGACAATCCCACATTGTTTTCTGAATAATTTTGGCCCATAATTTTTAATACTGGTGGAATGCCACTTTCAAAGAGCTTAAAGAGGGCATAAAATATATTCTGTTAAATTCATTAAGCTTATGCTTTTGGTGTAAAAAGACACTAGGTATGTTGGTTCTTTTGGTTTTATTAGGAATAAGTTTGGGGCGCCTGGGTGGCTCAGTTGGTTAAGCGACTGCCTTCGGCTCAGGTCATGATCCTGGAGTCCCGGGATCGAGTCCTGCATTGGGCTCCCTGCTCGGCAGGGAGTCTGCTTCTCCCTCTGACCCTCCTCCCTCTCGTGCTCTCTGTCTCTCATTCTCTCTGTCTCAAATAAATAAATAAAATCTTTAAAAAAAAAAAAAAGGAATACGTTTGCTGTATCTTTTTTTGAAATAAGAAAGTAAAGGGCGGGGCGCCTGGGTGGCTCAGTCGTTAAGTGTCTGCCTTTGGCTCAGGTCATGCTCCCAGGGTCCTGGGATCGAGCCCCGCATCGGGCTCCCTGCTCTGCGGAAGCCTGCTTCTCCCTCTCTCACTCCCCCTGCCTGTGTTCCCTCTCTTGCTGTGTCTCTGTCTGTCAAATAAATAAATAAAATCATTAAAAAAAACAGTAAATGGCATGTTTGGGATCTGAAATAATATATCTGAGGATAAATAATACTGTGCCCTTTTATAGCAACAATTTGAATATAAAGTAATACTTTATAACTTTTTTTAAAAAGTAATACATTCTGTTTTGCTATAAAGTGACAGTCACACACCTAAAAAATTTATTTGCATTTTCAAAAATAAGCACTAAAAATAGTTACTTCCATGTGTAAAAGGGGTTAGGGACAAAAAGATGTTGGGCATTTAAAAAACAACTAATTGTTACCCGTAGGGATATAAATCCAGAGTTCTCTATTGAAACTACATAACACAGGAAATTATCTGAGTGACTATTTTCTCAGTTCTCCCAAAGATGGCACTAACTATTTAGTACCTTTGCAAATGTATAGGGAGAAGTTAACTGCATACAGTGAGTGCCTAGGCCATTAGGGCTTTAATTCTTTTCAGGAACCCTTTGAGAAGGGCTGCTATAAACTTTAATAAAGGTGTAAATTCACACCAAAGACATCCAGCAATTGATTACATCCAGCTTTTGCTAAAGAGTAGTGTGGCCTTTTCTTTCATATCACCACTAACATTTCATTAGTGTCTTAAATTATCACACTTATTAACCTTATAATCCATTGTTATCCAGACAGATAGTAGATCAAAACGGTTAAGTTTGTGGAATATGAAGCCAGACTGCCTCGGTTTGAATCTCCTGTCACTAAAAACTGTGTGCCTTAATTTCATCGTCCTCTCTACAGTGGGGACAATTATCAGAGAAAATAATTCTTTCAGACTCTTTCTTTAAATAAGCAAACTGCAAAATAAATTTATTTTCCCTGTGCCCATGGGAAACTCAAGAATCACCAGTGTTCCCCTTTTGGTTTAACCAAGGTAATTTACAAATATTTATAACTTTAAGAAAAGGTAGACATTTATTATTGCTTGGCAACAAATTTACTAGTCACTGTTTTCAGTTTTCTCCCATGAAAGCTGCATCTCTTTGTACTTGCTCTTTATTTCTGTAGGTTATTTATTTATTTTTTTTGGAATTTTTGGACAGTTTAGAAACACACCTTAAATTTTGATTACTGTTGTTAAGCTGCCTTCCAGAAAGATTATACACAGGGTATAATTGACAAGAATACCTATTTTCCCATATTTAGCTTTGTTTATAGTTTTTAGGGGTTTTATTTTTTGGCAATAATGAAGTTTTTAATGTCCTCATTACCAGATCCATCAATCTTTTCTGTAAAGATTTTTTAGTCTTTTGGGCCATGCTTTGAAAACTTTTGTACTCTGCTATTATAAGGATATTCACCTACAATTTCTTTCTTTTTTTTTTTTTTTAAGATTTTATTTATTTGACAGAGAGAGACACAGTGAGAGAAGGAACACAAGCAGGGGGAATGGGAGAGGGAGAAGCAGTCTTCCCACTGAGCGTGGCGCTTGATCCCAGGACCCTGGGATCATGACCTGAGCCGAAGGCAGATGCCTAACAACTGAGCCACCCAGGCGCCCCTCACCTACAATTTCTTGTACATTACTTTTTAATATATGTCTGATTTGATATTTTTAAATTTGGTTTAAAAAAAAAAGATGATCATAGGATCTTTGTATTGGAGTCATTTTTATGGTAGGAAAATTTGAGCTACTTAAGATTACTTTTTAGATAGCCTTAGTCTTAGCCAAGTTGTTGAAAAAAAATTTTTTTTTCTTTTCTGGTGCTGTGATCACCCAGTTTTCTGTCTTGCAAGACCTGAGGTATGTATAGAACCTATCAGGTCTATTCAGTTAACCAGCAACTCTTTGAGTACTCAGATTCTAGGCTTAAAGGGAAACGACAGAGATCTAAAAGAGCTTTAAAAATTTTATCTGGAATGCCTGAAGCTTTCTCTCAATGTTCTTTGATTTCTGGGTCTATGTTTATTTTATTACGAAAGTACAATATCTGATGACAGTGTTGGTAATATAAAGAGATAAGGAAGGTGAGATAGAGTAAATCCCTTTTGATATAATAACCTTGTAGCCCTGAAAATCTTTGATGAATCTTTCTAATTATGGGGATTTCATGGGATCAGGTAAAAGTTGAGAACAAAATAAATAATTGGTAATCAAATTTTATCAGTTTGTCTTTTTTGTTATTGCTGCAGCAGCCTTATCCTTCTAATTATACCGTACTTCAAAACATCTTGAAGTTCAGCCCTTAGTGCATTTGGTTCTGTATTTATAAAGGAAGAGTTCGTAAAGTGAATATGATCTAAAATTACTGCCAGATTGAGAAGTGTTGTTATCTCTATAAGCAAAATGATTAGTAATCATTCCTCATTAATAATACATTACTCTTTATTAAAACCCACACATCTGTTAGTATGTCAAATTATTGAGAGACTGATTCAGATACCCTTGTTTTATTTTTTATTTTAAGATTTATTTATTTGAGAGGGGGAGGGGCAGAGCCAGATGCTTAATGACTGAGCCACCCAGGAGCCCCGGTACTCTTGTTTTAAACTAGAATCTTAAATTCTCAGCTGATAGTTTCTTAGTGAGCAAATGTACATGTATACTTAGTTTCTAAAAGTTTTGCTGAGATGTTATTATGAATGTGAGGTTTAATATCTCTATGCTGTTTGCTGTATATCAGTCTTTATACTCATAAATCATAAGCAATTAAATATAAACATTTACAGATAGTAGTTCATATAGTACCTGATAAAATGGAAATTTAATAAATCAATTGAATTTGAATTGTTACATTTTATAAATATTCTACTTAGTAAAACCAAAAACTTGCACTTAAAAACACACTTAGGGGTGCTTGGGTGGCTCAGTCATTTAAGTGTCCGACTCTTGATTTCCGCTCAGGTCATGACCTCAAGGTTGTGGGATCGAGCCCTGTGTCCTGCTCTGCGTTCAGCTGGGAGTCTGATTAAGATTCTCCCTCTCCCTCTGCCCACCCCCCTGCTCAGTACTCACACGCTCTGTCTTTCTCTCAAATAAATAAATCTTTAAAAAAAAATTAAACACATTTAAATAGTTCTTAGAAAATGTCATTTTATTTTCTAGTTAAATTATCTGATGTATTTATTTAAGTCTAATAGCATAATTGTGAATATGTTCTCAGACTTACATGTAAAAGGCAATAAACAGACCCTTGCCACTTGTGTGAAGTGGCTATTTAACCATGAAATAAACTATTTTTATTGCCATTGCCCTGTGGATATGTTCTTTCTGGCAGTGCTGTCCATATTTGGTGGCTCTGCATGGAGAGCCAGGTGGTGCTGAAAAGCATCGCACAGTGAAGCGTGGATATATCTAGGTTCAACATTTGTCATCCCTTACTGCTTAAGGGAAGGATAAAATCTGTTTTTCCATATGTTTATGCTTTTTTTTTTGCCCGCAGTTTTGTCCAGATGGTCTTATGAACATTGTTTACTTTAGGATGTTATCCCAGATGTTTTGAAAAACTGATGGGTAAATGTGGTACACATATACATAATAATTTGCATGTTACAGTTTTAAAAAATTATTCTTGTAAGAATAAAATGTAATTTATTTCTGGAAATATTTTGTAAGTCAATGCTAAATGTATTAAAATACAAAAATATGAAAAATATGTTTTATATATATAATATGTATATTTATGTATAATATAATATATATTTATATATATAATATAAAATATGTTTTATAGATGTGTGTGTGTGTGTGTGTGTATGGTTAGTATAATCTGCATAGTTTATTTTCCCCAACATTTTTTCATGTTAATAAGCAAAAAAATATTCTGGCAATGTTAACTGAAGGAAATACTTTTGAGGAGTCATTTGATCAGGGTTGCATATACCTAGATATGTAAGACTCTTGCCTTCCTATCTTTTATAATTCTTCTTATTGTACTTAAATCACTGAAGAGAAATTAGGTGGTAAAATGGCAATAGATTTATAATCAAAAGATTGTCATTATGACTTTGGGCAAATCAACCTGTTGGAGATTGAGTTTTGTAAATATAAAATCAGAGTAACAACTTTACCCAAAAAGATGGACTAATGCTTGGATTTAATTACTCTAGCATCTGAAATCTCTTAAAAGTCATTATGAAGCCATCTAGTGGCAACATCAATAATGAGAGCTGAAACCTGCCTATTCTAGGCTCTAGTTGGAATCTCAGATCTAATTAAGAGGTGGACTGCTCTCATTTGCAAACCCAGCCAGGATCCATATGGGGCCTCCTCTTGTTTGTGAAATGCTTCTTGACCACTGACTGGCTTATTTCATTTGCTTTTACATCCACTTGCAGGTTTGAATACTGTCTTGCTTTTTCCTGCTTTTCCTTTTCTCCATGCCTGTTCTCTGCCCTTGAGTGACCTTTCCATTGATTGTACCAGCCTTTGCCCCCAAGCTCTAGTATGGGGTTTAATTCTTATTACTTGTTTTAATATATGGAAGACAGGAGAAGCGATCTATCTTGCTCCTTCTTTTTTGTGTTAACTCAGAACTCTAGGGTTGGGAGTAAAAAACAACTCCTCAGTATCTGGACAACACACATCTAGTAACAACCAATAATGTTTAAAGAATAAGCCAGCAAGGGCACTTGGGTGGCTCAGTCAGTTAAGCAATCTGACTCTGGATTTCATCTTAGGTCATGATCTCAGGTCCTGGAATCAAGCCCCATGTTGGGCTCCATGCTCAGCAGGGAGTCTGCTTGAGGATTCTCTCTTTGTCTACCCCTGCGCCTGCTTGCGTGTGCATTTTCTCTCTCTGTCTCTCTCTCTCAAATAAATCTTAAAAAAAAGAGAAAAGAATAAGCCAACAGGAATCAAGGGGGGGGGAAAAAAACGGGCAATAGGGTTTATGGGAAAATATTACATCATGGATAAAAGTTGCTAAGAGTTGAAAGAAAAATATTTTCCATGCGATAGATTTACTTAATGAAAAAAAACCTTAGAAACCACCAGTTCATTTTTCTCAATGAGGTAAGATGTTTCCACATGTTAGAAAGAAAAGCCAAGAAGATATGAAAACCACAAAGTCAATAAAAAGGCAAAACTCATATTAGCAATTCCGAAAATCAATTAGAAATAAGAGCTAAGCTTGAGGGCAAAAACCCAGGATGTTATAGGAAATGATTAAAGAGAAGAAAAAAGTGAGGGCAGATAAACAATGGCCATGAAGGATCACTTATGAAGGTATGGATTTTGGCACAAATAACAATTTTGGGGAGGCTCTCGGGCTGTTTTCACCCATTTACATGGTGCTTACCTTGCCAGGTGCTTTGCAGATAGTCGCTTTGCATTTAATCCTTATGAAAATCTTATAAGGAAATGTGTTAACCCCCCTTGATTGATGCTTTTTCTTTGGCAAAAGTCACAGTTGCCAAGTCACTCCTTATTTGAACCAACAGGATGCGTATGACATCAGTCTGCCCATACTTGAGATTACAGTTTCTCTTTATGGTCTTTTCTCTCTGTTTCTGTCCCTGAAAACAGGGCTACCTCCAGCCCTGTTCATCTCCCTTAATGTTGTTGCATAGAAGGGCAGGATGGGAGGGGATGTCTTTTTTTTTTTTTTTATTTGACAGAGACACAGCGAGAGAGGGAGCACAAGCAGGGGGAGTGGGAGAGGGAGAAGCAGGCTTCCCGCCGAGCAGGGAGCCCGATGCGGGGCTCGATCCCAGGACTCTGGGATCATGAACTGAGCCAAAGGCAGTCGCTTAACCAACTGAGCCACCCAGGCGCCCCTGGAGGGGATGTCTTATTTACTCTTAAAAACACATCAAAGCATGGAGGGCTAAGGTGCTACTGAATCTGCTGTTTAATCTGGTGTGTTTTCATTTATATTGAATTTTTATTATGTATGTTCTCCCCAACGTTATACCCCTGTGGAAGAAAGAGCAGTACTAAGACATTTTCTGATCTCCATCAGTCTGATTGGGGAGACAGCCAAATATTTAAAAATTAATTAGCAATGCAAGGCAGTATGTCAGTATTAGATGAATAAAACATAATTGCAAAGAACTACAAAATCTGAGGGTTGAAAGAAATTTAAAAGAATTTTTTTTTTTTTAAGATTTTATTTATTTATTTATTTGACAGAGAGAGACACAGTGAGAGAGGGAACACAAGCAGGGGGGTTGGGAGATGGAGAAGCAGGCTCCCTGCAGAGCAAGGAGCCTGATGCGGGGCTCGATCCCAGGACCCTGGGATCATGACCTGAGCCGAAGGTAGACGCTTAACGACTGAGCCACCCAGGTGCCCCTAAAAGAGTATTTTGGTTAAAATAAAAGATTTGAGAACTTGGGAATTTCCTGTCAAACTTCAAATTATATATATATTTTTAATAGATTTTATTTATTTGAGAGAGTGAGAAAACATGAGTGGGGGGACGGGCAGAGGGAGAGGCAGAGAATCTCAAGCATACTCAAACTGAGCACAGAGCCCATCGTGGGGCTTGATCTCATGATCCTGAGATCATGACCTAAGCTGAAATCAGGAGTTGGCTGCTTAATGGACTCAGCCACCCAGACGCCCCTCAAATTATATTTTGATTCAGAAAGTAATGTGCTGTTGAATAGATATGATGTCAGTTTGTAAATGTTAGAAATTGTTCATTTTCAGGTTGTTTTGAAACATGATAAATTGATATAATTTTTAAATCTTCATTAATTATATAAACCAGTGAGCCCAAAACATGTACTTATGTACCATATATATAGGCATTTTCCTTTTTATATTATAGTTCTAATTTTTTAAGCTTTTTATTTTGAAGTTTCAAACTTAGAGAAAAGTTGCAAGAACAATACAAAAAAAATTGCCATTATATGGTGATTTTACAATTCCATTATTTCTTCTGTGTATTAGTTGGCATTTTCTTGTAAGGAAGAGTTTTTCCCTTTTCCTCCAATTTAAAAAACCTATTATTGATTCTGACCCATTCTCATTTTGTTCAGTGAATAGTAAACTATTAATGACCCTTCTTTATTTTGATACTCAGATTGTCCCAGAGTGGACCAGTGGGAACCTATTCAGGATGGTGCATGTGTATTTTGACCTACTCATCACTTTTTTTGAGCACTTCCTTATTTTCTGGCACAATAAAAATGTTATAGGTTTACTTTGTTTCTTTGCTGTCCTAGGTTTAGAATCAGCCTTTTCTTCAAGAAGTTTTCATTTCTTTTAGTGGGGAATAGTATTTAGGAACTGGGATCTGGATGTTTTCTTGTTTTTTTACTTTATTCTTTTATACTTAACTATGTAATTCATCTGGAATTTATCCCTCAGTGTCGTACGTGGTATTAATACGTAGCAGTAAGATACAAACTGGAGACATTTATTTGTGTTTGTATTCTTGCCCTTCAGGGATACCAATTCAGGGGAAAATCTTAATTTTAATTAATGTATTTAAATTATTTCAAATTATATATATATATATACACATATTTGATTTTACATTTTATGTCAGTTATGTTTTCTCTAACTTAGGTGCATTTTCTAGAATCCTAAAACTTTGTGAGGAAAAATGTGAAACAGGTGAAAAAAAGAAGGGAAGAAAAGGCAGCAGTGTACCGTCTGTGAAAGGAATTTCAAATTTAGGAAATACTTGCTTTTTTAATGCAGTCATGCAGGTAAGAGCCATCAGGAATCTTTGTAAAATGTAAAAGATAACTTCGTATTTATTGACACACCTGTAAACTAGCAATTGACTGCTAAACGTTCGCCTAGAAAGGCCTGTTTTCTTTTTGTTTTAGGCTATCTGTAGCCGTTGCTATGTACATACATACATATACACACCACCTTTTCGCACAGTGCTTCCAAAAGGCCTTCTCTGTGTTTTACCATGGTTCTGTCCATAATACTGACATTTATTAAATGTGAAATGTGCTCAGTCAAGTTTTTTAAAACTCAAAAATTTTTTTGCTCTGCTAGATGACATTTGAGAGTTGAAGAGACCATTTTTTCCATAGAATCAGAGGATATTACAACCGAATCAGAAGACTTTACATTTGCTTTCTTTTAGAACTTGGCACAATCTTACATTCTTATGGAACTGATGAATGAGAACAAAGAAAATGGGACAAAACTCAAGATTTTTCCTTCCCCAGACTCTCAGCTGGTAAGAAGAATGACTACTGGGATAATAGCTCTTTTTAGATGAGCCACTGATGGTGCCAAAATTGATCTTTTGTATTTCTCAGCACTGTTAACTGAGATGGTGTTTTGAAAAAATATTTTGAAAAAATAATTCAAAAGCATTTTGTGAAAATAATCTGATTTTAAAATTCTAACGTTATACCTTCAAGATCTGTTATGGTTCAAACATATCATGGGTCAAACAATACAAAGATATCAAGGCAACTTTTAAACAAAAGGGGTTTGGATTTAGTTGAGCAAAATGTCTAGGACTCCTGTTTCGTAGTTACTGGTAACATTTGCTTAAATATAGCATTTTAGTTCTTTAAAAGTAGATTTAATTTTAATAGTGAGCATCTGAAGATTTTTTGGGGCCTAGTCTAAAAATAGGCTATTAAGCTAGTGAGAAAAGAAATAAAGAAAAAGAGCAGCCCTTAACATTCAGAAGCTGGCTTGGCACCCACAGTTAGGCCATATTGTTCAAACAATCTCACAGAATGCCAACCTCAGGCCAGGTTGCTCTGAGACTGATAAAAATAAGACAAAGCAAGGCCACTTCATAATTTTATCTGAACTCAGACAAAAACAAGGTTAGTCTACCACTTAGAAAAATCTCAAGCACCCTATTTTGACCGAAGTGAGAGACTGCTACTATTTACTAGTTATAGCTTTAGCCTCATTCTTACCTCCCAAAGAGACTAGAATTTGGGTTACCCTAACTCAAAGATAAGATTTATCAAGATACCCAGGCTAAGAATTGCCTCCACTTTCTGACAGCATTCAATTGAGAGCAAACCTTTGCTTCCTTAGACTCTCCCCCAGATTACTCAGCCAAAGCCCAAATCCTGTATCAGTTCTTTCCAGTACCCCCTTATTGAGACACCCTGTGGTTTCCCATGGTGTGTGTTCTTCCTAAATGCAACAAGTAATAAACCCCTCTTGTTCAACTACCAGTGTGTTCCTGGTAGTCTTTGGCTGGAGGGCCCTGACAGTAGTAATTAGGTTTTTAGTTAGAAATTCATTTGTGTGTGTGTGTGTGTGTGTGTGTTTTGGAGGAAGAGATGTATGTAATAGCTCATGGCTTTTGAAAACAAGAAAGGGGAGTTTTAAAAATTCTTAGCCCAATGTAGTAATATTAGATTTTTCTTCCACAGAGGCAGTTTTGAAAGACAGTATTGTTGTATTTCTTTGTTGAAAAGGCAACCTGTAAACTTATTGCCTGTTCAGCCCTTTAAAATTTTTATAGCAGAGCCCAGTGCCCTCTTCTAAAATGTAGTGAGGTAGTGAAAATTACTAAATTGGAGTTAATGCTTAGTCATTTGAAAAGATTTCCTATTAAATGTGATTGAATGTTAGGTGCTTTACATGTGGAACTGTATCTTGAGAGGACTATATGGCGATTAGATATTATAGCTGATCACTTTAGATTTGTGTTCTTCTAAGAGGAGAGTTTCAATCTTAGATCTTTGGTCTTTGGGACATAGATTTGACCTGAGCTGGAGGACTACCAGTGTAGATCACTACTCTTTGAATCACCAGTTTTACTTTGTCCTTTGCAATCTATATGCCTTTTGTTTCTTTTCCTTACCTTATTGTATTGGCTTGAACCTCTAGTAACATACTGAATAGAAATGATGAGAGAGCAGACATCCTTGCCTAAAATCCCCAGAGCAGGAGAAAAATATTCAGTCTTTCATTAACATAGGAATGAAGTTAACTATAGGTTTTTCATAGGTGGTTTTCTTTTTTTTTTTTTTCTTTTCATGTCTGGAAGTTTGTTTTGACCTCATTCACCAATTTACCCATCCCCTCACCCCCTGTTCTCTATGTCTATGAGCTGGTTTTTGGGTTTTTTGTTTTGTTTTGTTTTAAATTCCACGTGTGAAATCATATGGTATTTGTCTTTGTCTGACTTATTTCACTTGGCATAATGCCTACAAGGTCCATCCACGTTGTTTCAAATGGTAAGATTTCATTCTTTTTTATGGCCGAATAATATTCCATTGTATATGTATACCACATCTTCTTTATCCATTCATCAACTGATGGATACTTGGGCTGCTTCTCTAATTTGGCTATTGTAAATAATGCTGCAATAAACATAGGGGTGCATGTATCTCTTTGAATTAGTGTTTTTGTATTCTTTAAGTAAATACCCAGCAGAGTGATTACTGGATCATATTATAGTTCTGTTTTTAATTTTTTGAGGAACCTCCAAACTGTCTTCCACAGTGGCTGCACCAGTTTGCATTTCCACTAACAGTGCATGAGGGTTCCTTTTATTCCACATCCTCACCAACACTTGTTGTTTCTTATGTTTTTTATTTTAGCTATTCTGATACATGAAGTGATACCTCATTGTAGTTTTGATTTGCATTTCCCTGATGATGAGTGATGTTGAGCATCTTTTCATGTGTCTGTTGGCCATCTATATGTCTTCTTTGGAGAAGTGTCTGTTCATGTCTTCAACATGGCAAAGAGCAGTTTTGATATTCAGAAGCTATGCAAAATTATAGCCTGTCCTTTCTGTGGTTTTAGTCAGATGGTAGATTTTTAAGGATAGTTGGTATGAAATATATACATAACTTGCGTTTCATAAATACGTGAATGAGACAACCATATTTGATAGTTGTCTTAGAAAATAACATTCTGTAATGTCCTAAGATTATATTTGGGATCTGCTTTTTATTCATTATTTATAAGGAGAGAGGGTTACTGGTGAAGATAACATTTTAGAAAACAAAACTTGGTGGGGGAGAAATTCTAGAATAAAGTGGGTTTCTCCTTCACACAATTTTAGCTGCTGTTGTCAAGCTTTATGTCTCTCCCTTGTAAAGAAGGAGAATGGTGTATCAATTTTGTGACATAATTTCCCATTCCTTATTTTATTAGTAAAATATTTGGGGAAAAGAAGGGTGTGGAGTTTTGCTAACAAATGTAATTTGTGATCATATATTAAGATGTATACATATCAAGTAGATAAGTAATTCTGCTTTTAGGAGAGCACATTTTTTAAGACTTTATTTTTTTAAGTAATCTCTATACCTAACGTGGGGCTCAAACTCACAATCCCGAGATGGAATTGCATGCTGGACTGACTCAGCCAGCCAGGCGCCCCTAGGAGAGCACATTAAGGGACAGTTATAAGCAACTAGAGGTTGGTGATTTTACTCTTAAGCTAATAGTTTTACTAAGTAAGGGGCAAATGTTAGGAGAATACCTATGTTTTTCAAAGTAAGGCATTTAATTCCATTTTCCATTTTTTAATATTCATCTTATATATGTAGGAATAAAGTTTCTTAATACACTTAAGGCAATTTAGTTATCATTTAAGCAAAGTATAACTTAGATTTTTAATAATATTTAGTTTCAAAATTGCGTATTTCTGACACAGAGTTGATCATGTTTTTAAAGGACCCATTAATAGTGGAACTTTCAAGCCCTGGAACATTGACCACAGCCTTGTTGGTGTTTCTTCACAGCATGAAGGAGACTGAAAAAGGACCACTTTCTCCTAAAGTTCTTTTTAATCAGCTTTGTCAGAAGTGGGTGCATCTAAATTCTTGATATAAATAATTGAGTTATAAAATTCTAATGTATCACTTAATATGAGTAGTTTCACTCTTACTGTAACATCGCTATTATTGTCTAGACTCTCAAGAGAAAGAACTAATACTTATTTAGTTGCAACTCTGTGCTTTATGTAAATTATATCTCATAGTACTCTGAAGAAGTGCTTGTTTATCCCCATTTTATAAATAAGGAAACTGAGACTCACAGAAGTTGAGTAGCTTACCTAGTTTTATAGTGACAAAGCCAGGATTCAAATAGAGGTCTTTCCTGATTCAGAAGCCCATGATGTAATAACAAAGGTAAGAACATTATAGAATTAAAAGGTGCTATTAATAGGTCATCTAAATCTAGTTTTCTTATGTTTACTTTTATTATTTTTTAAGTATACTCTACTCCCAATGTGGGGCTCAAACTCATGACCCCAAGATCAAGAGTTGCATGCTCTACCAACTGAGCCAGCCAGGTGCCTTCCTTAGTTTTAAAGATGAGCTTCGAGGCAAATAGAATTTAAGTGAATTTCTCAAGATAGTACTATATGTTCAAAAACAAAATCCTTGTGTGCCCAGAAATACATACATACCATAAAGGACCTGACTTAATTCTTTCATCTAAAAAACTGAGAGCTTATTTGTGTCAGGTACTTGCTAGAATCTAAGGGTACACAATGTATAATATATTAAAAATAGACCCTGTCATGGAGCTCATGAGCTAGTCCCAGTCCACAATTACTAAAATATATAGAAACAAAATTCTTTAAATGGGAACTTGCATTTTTGTATATCTCCAGGCTTTAAAATTTCATTTTAATTTAAGCTAGTTATTTGTGCCATGGTATTATATTTTATCTTCTAGAACTATACCATTGTTAATTTTTTAAAAAAATTTTAATTGTGGAAAGGACACTTACCATGAGTTCTGCCTTCTTAAAATTTTTTAAGTGTACAATAGATTATTGTTGATTAAGGTGCAATGCTGAATAGCAGATCTCTGCAGCTTGCCATCTTGCTTGAATAAAACTTTATGCCCATTGATTATGCCTGTATGTTCATTTCTCCTTCACTCCAGCCCTTGGTAGACACCGTTGCACTCTCTCTGATTCAATGAATTTGCCTATTTTAGATTCCTTATATAAGTGGAATCATGCTATTTGTTTTTCTGTGACTGGCTTATTTCACTTAGCAAAATGTGCCATGGTATTTTGAATATAGTACAAAATAAAGAGGGTTTATTATGTTTCATTTGGTTGGCAAATGCTGTTTTTTTTTTCAAAGCCCGAAGAACAAAAAAATCCTCAGATTTTTGTGACATTGGTGCCTCACGGAGTTGAAAAGTTTTTAGGATTCTATGTGCTTTCGAATTGTTTTTGGCTCTGCCAAAAATAATTGTTTTGTATCCTCTTTCTTTTTTTTTTTGGTTTTATAAAGTTTTTTTAAAAGATTTTAAAATCTTTTCAGAGAGAGAGAGAGTGCATGAAAGGGGAGGAGAGGGAGAAGCAGGCTCCCTGCAGAGCAGGGAGCCTGACGTGGGGCTTGATCCCAGGATTCTGGGATCATGACCTGAGGCTAAGGCAGACGCTTAACCAACTGAGCCACCCAGGTACTCCTGGTTTTATTGAAGATTTATACAATTTTTAGAATTGTTAAAATAATAGGTGCTCATGGATAAAAGTTCAAAATACTATTTGTACCATATTTTTTTCAAAAGTGATTATGCAGGCACAGACATAAATAAAATTGTTTGCTACTTGCTTGTTTTGCTTAATATGTTTTTTACATTTTTCCATATTAGTACATGTGGGTATGACTTATTTGATTTAATGTGTGTGTGTGTATCGCACTTGTGAAAGTACATCTGTAGGATAAATAGACTTACTGGATCAAACATTATTTGAAAACATTTAAAAATTGCATTTGCTTTATTATGTTTACTTTAAAAAGAGATTTCTTTAAGAAAAGTAATTTTTAAAAAATCTGGCGAAGATTTAAGCCATATATGTTGAGTCTATTTTTGGACTCTGTTCTGTTCCATTGATCTATATGTCTACCCTTACCCCAGTTCTGCACTGTCTCATTACTGTACCTTCATAGTAAGTCTTAGAATTGGATAGTGTGAGTGCTCAGACTTTTTTTTTTTTTTTTTTAGCTACTCCAGGTCCTTTGCTTTTTTATGTGAATTTTAGAATCAGTTTGTTAATTGGGATTGCATTTGGAGATCAGTTTGGAGAGGACATCTTAACAATGTTGAGTCTTCCAATGTATGATTATGAAATATCTTTTCAGTTATTTAGGTATTTGATTGTTCCCATCAATTTTTTGTGGTTTTCAGCTTACAAATCCTGCACTATCTTGTTAGATTTACCTTAAGAATTTCATATTTTTAAACACTATTTATTGTAAATTGGTACTTTAGAAAAAATTCAATATCCATTTGTACATTCCAAATATAAGGAAACATACTTGATTTTTGTATATTGATCTTATTTCTTGTTCCCTTGCTCAAGGGTTATGGTAGTTTTATGTAGATTCTTCAGGATTTCCTATGTAGACAATAATGCCATTGGTAAATAAAGACCATTTTATTTCTTCCTTTTCAATCTGTATCCTTTTATACTTTTTTCTTATATAACTGGCAAGGACCTCCAGTACAATGTTGGAGTGGTAAAAAGTAGGCATCTTTGCTTTGTTTCTGATATTAGGGGCAGAACATTCAGTCTTGCACACATAAGTATGATAACAGCTGTAGGTTTTTCATAGATGCCTTTTATCAGGTTGAGGAAATTCCCATTCCTAGTTTTTTTGCGAGTTTTCATCAAGAATAGAAACATTCAGTAAACTCCAGTACTCATTTTTTTCTTAAAAAACAACATATTTGTTATTTTATTTTTTTAAGATTTGTATTTATTTGAGAGAGAGAGAGAGCACGAGTGAAGTGAGGTGCAGAGGGAGAAGCAGACTCCCCACTGAGCAAGGAGCCCGCGTCAGGGCTTGGATCCCAGAACTCCGGGATCATGACCTGAGCTGAAAGCAGACGCTTAACCGACTGAGCCACCTAGGCGCCCAACAAATATTTGTTATTTAAATGAACATTATTTATTACCATTGGGACACATTGATTCCTGGCCCAGAGAAACCATGAGATAATAAATGTTAGTTGTTTTTTTTAAGAAAAAAGAATGGGTATTGCATTTTATTAAATGCTTTTTCTGCATCTGTTGAAATATCATATGTTTTTTAATCTGTTGATACAAGAATTGTATTAATGGATATTCTGAATAGCTTTAGTAAAGTATATTTGACATGCAGTAAGCTGTACATATTTAAAGTATACCATTGGGTAAGTTTTGACGTATATATATTTTTGTTTTCTCTTTTTATATTTTGTCAATATGCCTGGAGTAGAGAGAGTTTTTGGATTAGCAACAGACTGATTCATCTTCATCCACAAGACATCTCCACGAATTCTCTCTTGTTCTGAATTTCTTTTTCTTGATAATCTATTCCTGTTTTATGAGTATGCATACATTTTCCTCTTACAACTTGAGATTTTTAAGTTTTCTCCTCTTTCCCACAGTAACACTTTTACTATGGTACATTTCCTGTTTATATTTCATGTTCTCCTCATTTTGAATACATGAATCTCTTCATATGTTTGTTGATTTTTCTCTTCAAGTTTGAAGGTCTCTTTGGTATTGGTAGATCAGATAGGCTCCATTAGAGATTCTGTAAGTCATCATAGAATTTTTTACCCAGTCCTAGGTAGAAGAAGAAAGAAAAAAATCTAGGTTTATTAAATTTTCTTGAGTGGTTGAGAAGGCAGTACTGCATTGTGCATAGTTAAGATGAAGATATAGGCAGGGACATGGTAGAGACAGTTTCTCCTTTGTTCGGGAACAATTTCCATTCTGTGCATCTCCTTTGAAAGCCATAGACTGGTCCTCCTACCTGCCACCTGGCAGATGAGGATCTCTGAAGGATTCCCTGGTTTCCCCTTGCAGTCTTCTTCCATTTCATTGGCCTTCCTTGATGCCTCCAGCACAAGTGTCATGTCATCCAGTTTCAGCCTTATATGGATTCCAGACATGGAAACCCAAATAGGGTTGGGATTTGTGTCCATCTTGGTTTCTGTCCTCACCTCTGATCTAGAAGGTGAACCATATCTATCACATGTGGAAAGGGAAGCCCACAAGGGGAGTAAATCAGAGTCTTCTCAACATCCTATTGCTTTTGCTACTTCTTAACAAGAGTGAGTAACTGAAATTATGACTCCTGTTATAGGCTAGATTCACTACTATTTCAGATAGTTTTTTAGCACCAGGGACTCACAGTAGTGCATTACTGGGGTGAATATTTATTATGAGATGAGAAATAATGCTTAAAGTACTGGACTTAAGAATCAAAAGACCTGGATTTATGTCAGTGGCACCTAGCTTGTTCTTCAGTTTTCTCAAGTGTAAAACAGAGTTCATATTAATTATGAATTTCTTAACAGCACTGCTGTGCATATCAAATGAGATATGTTGCACATATCTTAATGAGACCATTGTGAACTTGTACTACCATAACATATTCTTACTCTTTTATATTCCTTAGACAAAATTCTTTCTTCGTCTTAGAGCACTATCTAAATTTAGTACTTATTTTCATTTAAGGCAAAATGCTCATTTTAGTATTGGAGTTTATTGCAGAAAATACTACTTTTTAATACTGAAATCACCTAAATATTTGCTCTGTTGAAGTCTCCATGAATAGCACGTGATCCTTTAATATATTACAAGGAAATCTAATTGTTAAATCCTTAAAATAAATACATTCACAGAGATATCAGTTTATAGTTCTTTATTTTAATATAAATAACCTCTTGTTTTTCTTTTGGCTATTCAAGGTAGGAAGATAATAGATCAAGGTGGCTTGGGTTTGAATACTGTTTTTTTGCTTGCTATGTGAAATTGCAAATTCTGTAAATAATCCCTCTAAGCCTTTGTATATAAGCTGGAGAAAATAGGGCATCCCAAGCTTGTTTGAGGATTTTATGACTTGACATATGTAAAGCTTAACATATGTACTGTGCTTGCATGTAGTAGTTGCTTGATAAATGATAGCCATATTATTCTCTGTGTACTTAAGATCTCATCCTAATTGGAACAGTGACCATATCTGGTCTTTCTACTTAGTAGGAAAAGGACTAAATTGAATCTTTGACTATATGCTATGTAAAAATGATTTTAGATGGTAGTAATATATTGTTGATGAAATGATCTTTTTTTCTTTCCTGTTTTGTTTTTAAATCATAGGGCCCCCCGATTTAAAAGTTTCCAGCAACAGGACAGTCAGGAGCTTCTGCATTATTTGCTGGATGCAGTGAGGACAGAAGAAACAAAGGTCAGGTTTTGTTAAGTTTATCACATATACTCTTTAAGAGGAGGGTACAAAACTGAAGGAATTAATTTCTACCATCATTTTAATGTAGGTTAAGAAGTAATTTGATTTTTTTTTCCTTTCTGTTTATTCCTTTATATATTTTTTTGCCTCTTCTTCTAAAAGAATATTTTGTCCTAGTCTTTGCAACCCTATTATCCTTTATTAGTTAATACCCTTTGTCTATAAATAAAAAATCAACTCAAGCTAGCTTAAAGAAAAGAGAATCTAAGAATCTAGGGACAGGAAGGTTCTCAGGATTCCAGAGAATATTCTCCTAATTTCCCTGGTTTCTCTGGCTCTGTAGATTTTCTTTATTCATCTCCCCACAGACTGAGTTGTTTCTGTGCTTCTCTCTCTGAATGGTAGCACATGATCTCCATATTTTGCATATGTTGCAGTTCTGCATATATAAAAACAAAACTGGCTGTTTGTGAATCCTAATTCTGAATTCCCAAGAGAGAAACTTTGTTACCCCATGTTGGATTAGGATCCACTCAGGGGTCAGTCATTTGTAACAAGGGAAGAAGGATTCTAGCCTCCTGGATCAGGGAATGTTTCTGAGAAAGGAAGGAATGGCTCATGGTCTGGATAGATTTCCCTAGTGTTCATTGTAATCCTATCCCTTAATCGATTGGGTGGTAGGTGACTTTAATATTAAATGAGTGAAATTCATCTTTTTTTGGTGGGGTCTTGCAAATGGCATACAATTTTTCAGAGAAAATGCAAGATAGTAAAGATGTCAAGTACATAGTACATACCTTCATTCTCCCTTTTTCAGTCATAGCGGACATTATTAATCTTTTTTTTTTTTTTTTTAAAGATTTTATTTGACAGAGAGAGAGACAGCAAGAGAGGGAACACAAGCAGGGGGAGTGGGAGAGTGAGAAGTAGGCTTCCTGCAGAGTAGGGAGCCTGATGTAGGGCTCGATCCCAGGACCCTGGGATCATGACCTGAGCTGAAGGCAGACGCTTAACGACTGAGCCACCCAGGTGCCCCCGTTATTAATCTTTTATAACAGTTCTACTGAGTCTGGATTCAGCCTCAGAATCATTCTCAACTTAGCACTGCAGGCAGTCCCTGTCAATCACAATTGTCATAATAGGTGAAATCCAGTTTTCCATTCAAGGTAAATATACTTCTTAATCTATGTTAATATGTGGTAAAGCAACCATATGAAAATGAAGTACTCATATGCTTGTGGTAGCTGTTACCATGTTACTACGCAAGGTGGACCTTCCTCTTTTTTTTTTTTTTTTTAAATCTTCAGTTGTAATGTAGTAGTCTAGCTTTCAGTGAAGAGAGAGTTAGGGTTCTGTAGATTGCTTTGGGTAGTATAGACATTTTAATAATATTTATTCTTCCAATCCATGAGGATGGAATGTCTTTCCATTTCTTTGTGTCATCTTCAATTTCTTTCATCAGTGTGTTAAAATTTTCAGAATATAGGTCTTTCACCATTTCGGTTAGGTTTATTCCTCAGTATCTTATTTTTGATGGAATTATACATGGGATTTTTTTTTTTTTAAGATTTATTTATTTGAGAGAAAGCTCGCACGTGCATGTGTGAGGTGGGGGAAGGGCAGAGGGAGAAGGAGAGAAGCAGACTCCCTGCTGAGCGGTGAGCCTGACACGGGGCTTGATCCTAGGACCCTGATTTCATGACCTGAACCGAAATTGAGTTGGTCACTTAAGTGACTGAGCTACCCAGGTGCCCCGGAATTATTTTCTTTATTCTGCTTCATTATTGGTGTATAGAAATGCAACAGATTTCTGTATACTGATTTGTGTCCTGCAACTTTACTCAATTCATTTATCAGTTCTAGCAGTTTTTTGGTGGGGTCTTTCAGATTTTCTATATATAGTATCATGTCGGCTGCAAATAGTGAATGACTGCTTCCTTACCAATTTGGATGCCTTTCATTTCTTTTTGTTGTCTGATAACTGTGGCTAGAACTTCAGTTGAATAAAATTGGTGAGAGTGGACATCCTGTCTTGTTCCTGACCTCGGGGAAAAGCTCTATTTTTCCCCATTAGGGATGATATTAGCTGTGGGTTTTTCATATTATGGCCTTCATTATGCTGAGTTATATCGCCTCTAAACCTACTTTGTTGAGAGTTTTTATCATGAATGGATGTTGTATTTTGTCAGATGCTTTTTCTGCATCTATTGAAATAATCATATGGTTCTTATCCTTTGCTTATTGACGTGATGTATCATGTTGCTTGATTTGCAAATATTGAACCACCCTTGCAATCCAGGAATAAATCCCTTTTGATCACAATGAATGATTTTTTTTTAACGTGTTGTTGATTTGGTTTGCTAGTATTTTGTTGAAGATTTTTGCTTCTATGTTCATCAGAGGTATTGGCCTGTAGTTCTCTTTTTTTATGGTGTCTTTATCTGGTTTTGGTATCAGGGTAATGCTAGCTTCATAGAATGAATTTGGAAATTTTCCTTCCTTTTCTATTTTTTTGGGATAGTTTGGAAAGAATAGATATTAACTCTAAATGTTTGGTTCAGTTCACCTGTGAACCCATCTGGTCCTAGACTTTTGTTTGTTGGGAGTCTTTTGATTACTGATTCAATTTCTTTGCTGGTTATCTGTTCAAATTTTCTATTTCTTCCTGTTTCAGTTTTGATAGTTTTTATGTTTCTAGGAATTCATCTATTTTTCTAGGTTGTCCAATTTGTTGGCATATAGTTTTACATACTAGTCTTCTATAATTGTTTGTATTTTTGTGGTGATGTTATTTCTCTCTCTTTTTTTTTAAAGATTTTATTTATTTATTTGACAGAGAGAGAGAGACAGCAAGAGAGGGAACACAAGCAGGGAGAGTGGAGAGGGAGAATCAGGCTTCCCACAGAGCAGGGAGCCCGATGCGGGGCTCGATCCCAGGACCCTGGGATCATGACCTGAGCCGAAGGCAGACGCTTAACGACTGAGCCACCCAGGTGCCCGTGGTGATGTTATTTCTCCTCTCTCCTTTGTAATTTTGAGTCCTTTTCTTTTTTTCTTGATAAGTCTGGCTAGAGGTTTATCAATTGATTTTTTTTTTTTTTTTCCAGAGAACCAGCTCCAATTTCACTGAGCTGTTATATTGTTTTTTTAGTTTCTCTATCATTTATATATGCTCCAATCTTTATTATTTATTTCCTTCTGTTGGTTTTAGGTTTTATTTGTTGTTCTTTTTTCTAGCTCCTTATGTGTAAGGTTAGGTTTTTATTTGAGATTTTTTTTGGCTTCTTGAGGTAGGCAAATATTGCTATAAACTTCACTCTTAGAACTGCTTTTGCTGTATCCCAAAAGTTTTGGACTGTGGTGATTTTATTTTTGTTTCTATGTATTTTTTTTTTTATTTCTTCTTTTATTTACTGGTTGACCCATTCATTGTTTAGTAGCATGTTATTTGACCTCCATGTATTTGTGGTCTTTCCGGATTTTTCTTGTGGTTAATTTCTAGTTTCATAGAATTGTGGTCAGAAAAGATGCATGGTATGACTTCGATCTTCTTGAGTTTGTTTTGGCTTGTTTTGTGGCCTAATATATGATCTGTTCTGGAGAATGTTCCATATGTGCTTGAAAAGAATGTCTATTCTGCTGATTTAGGATGGAATGTTCTGCATATATCTGTTAAGTCCATCTGGTCCAGTGTGTCATCCAAAGCCATTGTTTCCTTGTTGATTTTTTTGTTTAGATAATCTGTCCATTGATGTAAGTGGGGGTGTTAAAGTCCCCTACCATTATTGTATTATTATTGATTAGTTCCTTTATGTTTGTTATACACTCTTTTATGTATGTGGGTGCTCCCATGTGGGTGCATAAATATTTACAATTATTATATCTTCTTGTTGGATTGTCCCCTTTATGATTATATAGTGTCCTTTTTTGTCTTTTGTTCTAGTCTCTGTTTTGGATTCTATTTTGTCCGATATAAGTATTGCTACCCTGGCTTTCTTTTGACATCTGTATGGGTGATAAATGTTTCTCCATCCCTCACCTTCAATCTGCAGGTGTCTTTAGATCTGAAATGAATCTCTATAGATAGCATTTGGATGGGTCTTGTTTTTTTTTTTTTTTAATCCATTCTGTCACTCTGTGTCTTTTGAAGTGATTAGTCTATTTACATTCAAAGTAATTATTGATATGTATTTATTGCTATTGTATTGTTTTGTAGTTGTTTCTGAAGATTTTCTCTGATCCTTTCTTGTCTTTCTCTTTTTCATGGTTTGCTGGTTTTTGGTAGTGATCTATTTCTCTAGTGATATATTTAGTGATATGATTTCTTTCTCCTTATTCTTTGCATATTTTTAGTGGTTTTTGACTTATGGTTACCATTAGGTTCGTATATAACATCTTCTGCGTGTAGCAGTCTATATGAAGTTGATGGTCATTTAAGTTGAACCCGTTCATTACTCTTCTCCTTCCCACATTTTAGGTATATGATACCATATTTTATTTCATTTTATTTTTTTAAAAGATTTTTATTTATTTATTTCAGAGAGAGAATGAGAGAGAGCACATGAGAGGGGGGGAGGGGCAGACGGAGAAGCAGACTCCCTGCCGAGCAGGGAGCCCGATGCGGGACTCGATCCTGGGACTCCAGGATCATGACCTGAGCCGAAGGCAGTCGCTTAACCAACTGAGCCACCCAGGCGCCCGATGATACCATATTTTATATCTTTTTATTTTGTGAGCTCCTTGACTGATTTTTTTTTTTACAGAAATACTAATTTTTACTGCTTTTGTGTTTCTTACCTTCATACTGTCACTTTTGGTCTCTCCTTTCCATTCAAAGAGTTCCCTTTAATATTTCCTACAGGGCTGGTTTAGTGGTCAGAAACTCCTTTATTTTTTTGTTTGTCTAGGAAACTTTTTTTTTTCCTCTCCTGTTTTGAATGATAGCCTTGCTGGAAACAGTGTTCTTGGCTGCAGATTTTTCCCATTCAGCGCTTTGAATGGATCATGTCTTGGAAAATGTCTGCTGAAAAATCCCCTAATAGCCTTATGGGGTTTCCCTTGTATGTAACTGTCTTTTTTTTGTCCTGCTCCTTTCCATTTTTTTCTTTATCACTATATTTTGCCCGTTTAATTACAATATGTCTTGGTGTGGATCTCCTTTTGTTGATTTTCTTGGGCCTTCTATGTGCCTCTTGAATCTGGTTATCTGTTTCCATCAGAGTAGGGAAGTTTTCAGCTATTATTTCTTCACATAAATATTCTGCCCCCTTTTCTCTCTCTTCTTCTTCTGGGATCCTATAAAATGAATGTTATTATGTTAGATGGAGTCAGAGCTCCCGAAGTCTATTCTTGTGTTGTATAATTCTTCTCTCTTTTGTTCAGCTTGATTAGTTTCCATTATTTTATCTTCTAGGTCATTAATTCGTTCCTCTGATTTTTCCAGCCTGCTGTTTGTTGCATCAGGTGTGTTTCTAATCTCATTTATTGCTCTCTTCATCTCTGATTGGCTCTTTTTAATCTCTGTGTTAACATCTTACTGGTGTCTTCTACTCCTTACTCAAGTCCCGTGAATGCCCTTATGATCATTGCTTTAAATACTCCATCAGGCATGTTACTCTTATTTGTTTCAATTAGATCTCTGGCCATGGCCTTGTCCTGTTCTTTCATTTGGGACAAACTTCTCTGTCTTCTCATTTTATCTAAGTCCCTGTGCCTGTTTCTGAGTGTTAAGAAGGTCAGCTCTGGGAGCACCTGGGTGGCTCAGTCGTTAAGCGCCTGCCTTCGGCTCAGGTCGCGGTCCCAGGGTCCTGGGATCGAGCCCTGCATTGAGGCTCCATGCTCCACAGGAAGCCTGCTTCTCCCTCTCCCACTCCCCCTGCTTCTTGTGTTCCCTCTCTTGCTGTGCCTCTCTCTGTCAAATAAATAAATAAAATCTTAAAAAAAAAAACAAAACAAAACTCTGTGTCCTGTTCTTGAGGGTAACAGCCTTATGAGGAGGTCCTGTAGTGCCTGTCATATAATGTCCCATTACCTAGGGCCTGGCACTTCAGGGAGTGTCTCCAGCGTGTGCTGTGTGCCATCTACTGTTATGTCCTGGCCATTTTATCCCTCAGGCCAGTCATCTGCAGATACGCTCCGTGTCTGTTGTGGGCAGTGTCTGGTCCCTGGTCTGAATGTGGCAAGATTTGTTTTGTTTTGTTTTGTTTAAGTAATCTCTACACCCAGCGTGTATAGAGAACTCAATTCCAAGATCAAGAGTCACATGTCCTTCCAACTGAGCCAGCCATTTGGAGAGCCATTTGCCTCTCAAATGTGGCGAGTTTTAATTAGATGTGCTCTGGTTGGTTTGTGCTGAAACCTGTTGCCACTGCTGCCACAATTGAGGCCCTGCAAAATTCCCATGTGGGGAGATGGGGTGTCGGCAGGGGGTTGGGCTGGTCTGGGGGAGGGGACCCACCACCCTGGGACTAAGGCAAATGTGAATTTAGAAGGGCAGTTCCGTGGGGGTGGGGGGGTGGGCGGTGAGTGTTGGTGTAAGAAAGTTAGGTAGTGAGTGGCTCCCGCAGGTGGCCTTGTGCTTATGCTACGGGGGGCGGGGAGGAAAATGGTGCCTACCAGTTCCTTTGTTCCCAGAGGGGTCTCTCCATGAATGCCGTCTTTCTGGGATGCACTCCAAGATGAGCAAATAACCTCCCTACTGTGTGCCTCAGGTGCTCTTCAGATTACTGTTTACACACTGTATGCCCATGTGCTCTTTGCCTGCCTTTTCTCCAACAGCAGTGCAGTAACCTCTGGGTTCTATCCCAGCCAAACCCTCTGGACTTTTAAAACTCCAGGTTTTAAGCCCTGTTGGTTGCCAGAACACAAAATTTGGGCCCTCTTGCTTTCCAAGCCAGTTGCTATGGGGATTCATTTTCTTTTTTTTTTTTTAAGATTTTATTTATTTGAGAGAGAGAGAGTGAGAGAGCACATGAGAGGGGGGAGAGTCAGAAGGAGGAGCAGACTCTCCGCTGAGCAGGGAACCTGATGCGAGACTAGATCCTGGGACTCCAGGATCATGACCTGAGCTGAAGGCAGTCACTTAACCAACTGAGCCACCCAGGCACCCAGGAGTCATTTTCTCTTTGTACTCCCCTGTGCACTAGTCTCTCACCCTTCTCCAGGACTGCAGTTACCTCCCCACTTCAGTGGCCATGAGCTGTTTCTCTCCCAAACCAGGTCTCTGCACTTCCTAACTTCTTCAGTGTGTCCTCTTCTCTAACTTTAGTTGTGGGGTTTGTTCTGCCAGTCTTCCGGTTGATTTCTGGGGTATTTAGGATGATTGGTAATTATCTAGTTGTATTCATGGGACAAAGGGAGCCTAGGATCCTCGTACTCCACTGCCATTTTCCCTCCTGGATCTTTCCCTCCTGGGTATACTCTATATATTTCAATTATGAACCCTATCATCTTCTATTTAAAGTTATGTTTTTATCACCTCTCTTAGATTGTAATCTCATGGAATGACTCTCTGTATCCCATGTGCCTTGCACATAGTAGGTGCCTGGTGAATGTGTGTTGAATAAGTTTTCTGTACTTAATTTTAAATGGACAATATCTGTTGAGAATTTGAATTGGAAAAAAGCAGTTTCTTAAATAAGTTATACTACCTAGTTTCTTGGGGATTTGCAATTATTTTGAATATGTTATAATTTGAATGAACTGATAAATTGACAGGATAATACTACATTATGTTTTACCTGTAATTTGTTTTAAAAAATCAGTTAAGGGATTTACAAGGCAGCAAGTTGGGGAGAGATATAACAAAACCTGTATCTTAGATGATAAATGTGTATTGATGCTTCTGAGCCTACAGACGACATAGGAGTTAGTTTAAGATTAATTCAGACTATCAATTTCTAGAATGATTGTTTTTCCACTATGGTTTGTAAGAATATGTTTACTACATGGTCCTGTATCATTATAGATGGAATTAAAAATTACCTCTCTACATTGTTTTTCTCTGTCAATATTAAGATAAAACTATAAAATCTGTTTCTATTATTTTTTCCCCTATTTTACTTGATGGCATTCTTTGTTACAATTAAATTATTGTTTTGTCATAATGGTGCATTAAGATTCACAGTGTCTTAAAAACTCAGGCAGTACAGGGGGAAGCATGGCTTTTTGAAAGCTCTTAATCTTCCCCTATTTGAGGGCTTTAGACGGTGTGGCAAAATTAAAATGTCAAGTCCGTGGATTTATTCAGTCTCGTAAGCAAGGACAGTGGTGCAGTCAGTTACAGTGAGTCCCCATGCAGGAGCTGCATTGTCTGGCCTGGGAACCCCACAGCTGGTAACCGTGCTGCCGTTGTAGTTTGTCACTGCCATGTGTGTTTTGATTGAAGAAAGGCTCCAGCGTTATGTCTGCCACCAGAATCTTGTCGTAATGATTAAAAACTACTGACCCCATTTTATAATGTTTCATTGAAGTTTTTTTCTGATAACTGTAAAGTTGAGGGCTATACCATGCTCTTGCCAAATAGAGTGCTAAAGGGATCATTTGTGCAAAAATTGTACATTTTTCGTGGACAAAATAAAATCAAATTTACTGTAAGAACTTCTTTTACAGGCAGTCTTTTCAGCTTACAAGGTATGTGCTTCTTCACTATCTTGCTTTTAATTTGAGCTCTCACCAAATTAACAATACTACAATTTTATTTCCAAAGATACATCACTGATACATTATTGGTTAGGACTATTTTAAAGGCAGACTGTCTCAGCTGACTGTTAAGCCATGAGTGTTATGTATTCTTATTTTTGAAAGAAGTTTATGGTGGAGATTTGAAATAGTTGAACCTTGACACTGCTAATTGATTAATGTGCTGCGGTTGTTAGCAGCTTCCTGGCCAAAGAGTGAGTGAGTGAGTGAGTGAGTGAGTGAGTGAGTGAGTGAGTGTGTGTGTGTGTGTGTGTGTGTGTGTGTCGCATGTGTGTGTGTGCCGCGTGTCTCTTTTTTTTTTTTTAACTTAAATGGTTCAAAGCATGACTCTCAACAATGAGAAGCTGTAGATAGACCTAAACTCATTTATTTTATTCAACTTGATGAATTACCTATTAATTAACTCCTTTAACAGTTTAGAGAATATAAATTTGTGGCTAAGATACAATAAAAAAGCAAATGTCTAATAGTTTAAAAGTTAATAATTTAAACAACTCCATTGTTTTTATTCCTTTTTAAGAGTTTGATATTATAGTTTACATTTCTGAAAATGGCAAAGACTCGTTAAATCATATTGAAAGTCATGTTTGAATTAGTAAAATATTCAAATTGTAAAATAAATTTATAGACTTATAACTTGGTTTAGAGTTCTTTATCTTTTCTGGCTGGAGAGACTTTTTACAGTTATACTAAATATTTACAGGTGAATATGGTATTTATTGGAATCTTTATTTAAGTCCATTCTCCTGCATGGAATTCATACCATTCTAATTTATTTTCATTCAATCAGTTCTTTTTTAAAGGTATAAAAGTCAGCTTTAGCTCAGACAGTATCTGAATTATATCAGTTTTCAAATTTATTGTGTCTGAATTGGAGATTATTTCACTATTTAATAGCTTTTGGGACATATTTTATGATTTTGATTTTCTTCACATATATTTCAAGATAGTATGACATGGCACAGATTGCTGTATGTTTACTTTTATACCCTACTTTGTATATATTTAAGTTTTTGAATCTTGCATCAACTTTCAAAATATACTTGAAGAGAATAGTGAGCAGTTCTAGGAAATATAATGTGCTGATCTTAGGCCGGTTAATAAATGAAACTCAGTTTCACAATTATTGGGGGAAGGTATCAGACACTTACCATGAAATGCATCCTATATACAGAAGAATGTATGCAGATATATATACAGTTTAAAGCGTAATATAAAGAAAAGTCATTTACCACTAGAAACCTTCCTCACCATCACACCCAGAGTTAAAAAAAATAGAATGTTTTAGTGCCATATAAGCCACCTGTTCTTTCTTTTCAAACATGTGTTCCTCATCAGAGGGAACGACTTTTTTTTTACTTTTACAGTAATCATTTCATTGTCTTATAGTTTTGAGAGCGATCTGTGTATGCTTAAACAATTAGATTGTTTAGTTTTGCATAACTGGTTAGCAAGCACAAACCTATTGTCATTATTGGATGAAGGCTCCCAAAAGAAGAGGGACTGAGAGAATCTCTGGAACATAGTTTGGCTTTGGCGTCCCAGAATTTCTAAGAGTTCTTTCTGGGGGAAGTCAGTGGGCAAGGTCATGAATGTGTTCTGAGCCATGCTTCTCCAAGCAACTGACAGAGTTATAGGAGAGACCAGGTGCTAGCTCTCTGGTCCAAAAACGTTAAAGGCTGCTCTGTATTTTCTGCTTCTGAGTTCATCATGACCCACCTCTTTGCTCTCAGGAATAGGTCAGAGCAGAACGACTTTGGGTTAGGTAATGTGTATACTCTGCTGATCCACAGCAGAGCATGGGGAGAATAAGGACAGTAGCAGCTCATTCCCCATATATTCTGTTCTCAGATTTAAAACATGGTACAGTAGCAGAGGGGATCTTAGTGTTGACAGTGTGTCTGTCTCCTGGTCTCACTGCTTCAGTATGGGTTGGTTGCCTCCCACATTGGATGTACAGGTGTCGTTCTGGAGTTCCCACTAACTGTGCTTCTGGGAATTCTCTTGCCTCTCTCATGCATTGGCCCTGCTGTTGCCCGTAAACTATGTTGTCTTTCTTGTTTATGCTCTCCTTTGGTGGTGGTGGTGGTGGTGGTGGTGGTGGTGGTGGTGGTGGTGGTATGTGTGTGTGTGTGTGTATTTTTCTCCTTTCTTTATTCAGAAGGTGGCATATACTATATGAACACTTTCTGCAGTTTTGCAGTTTTGTCTTTTTTCACTTAATTGTAACAATCTTTTCATATCAGAAGATAGGAAGCTTCTCTCTCTCTCTTTTTTTTTTTACCTGAAGATATCAAACCAGTGTCTTAGTGATTCTCCCTTATATGTATGTTTCCAGTGTTTTTGCTTTTATGCGTAATGCTGTGATGAATAAGGTATTTGTGTTATTTTGCATGTGTGTTAGTATATCTGCATACATATAGAAATGAGATTGCTGGATCAAATGATCTGTCCATTTGTAATTTTGATATCCTCCATAGGCATACAATTTTCACTTCTGTTAGCTACATGCCATGTAAGGGAGTCTCTTTCCCCACAGCACCACCAAAAGACTGTTTTGTCAAACTTTCTAATTTTTACCAATCAGCTGGGTAGAAAAATGCATCTCAGGGTGGTTTTAGTATACATTTCTCCTTGAATGAAGCTGAATATCTTTTCCTCTGTTCCTATTTTTTACCCCTTTTTCTGCTGAGTTCTGATCCTTTGCTGATTTCTAAAAGCTTTTTGTATACTAGGGAGAGAATATATTTCCAAGTTTGTCATTTGTGTCTTGATTTTGCTTATAATTTGGCAGCATTTTTTTTTTTAGGTAAAAAAGTTTAAAAATTTTTTGGTTTTGAATTTAACAGTCTTTTATTTTAAAAGCCGTCTGGATATTGAGTCATGGTTAAAAAAGGCATTCCCACTCCTAGGTTATAAAAGAATTTCCCCATGTTTTCTCCTAGTACTTTATAATTCATTTTTAGATTTAAATCTTGATCTATTGAGGTTTATCCTGTTCCCAGAATATTTCCTTTTTTCCCATTTGACTATCCTACGGTTATCCACACTGTATAGTATGCTTTTCCCGCTAAGTTGGTAACACCCTAATTATACTAATTTTTCATATGTATTTGGGCTTATTTCTCAACTTGCCCTTGATTCTGTTTGCTTATCTTTTTGATTATTAGGATCATACTTTAAATTATGAAGGTTTAAATGCATTTTTCTTTATATAATCAACCACATTTTATTAATTTCAAAATGAAAGTCTAGATCTCCATATTACCTATTTTGCCTTAAGCTCTGTTATTCTCTGTTTGGAATAGTAACTTGCAAAGGAAACTTTGGCATATTTTCTCTTCCTTTCATGCATCAGTCACAGACTTTCTCTACATATGAAATCTCTTCATTAATGGCTGGTGGGACCTCCTTCTTGATACACTTTCTTCCCTTTGAAAAGGACTAAAAAAAAAATCTAACATCATCGTCTTTATCATCTTACTCCACTCTATCCTTTCCAAGGGCAAAGAGTCTATAGAGCACATTCCAGAATTGCATCTCTCTTTCCCTCTCTCTTTTTTTATGCTGCAGTCTGTTTATTCATTTTATTGTTTTTTCCTCAATTTTTAATATTTTGAAGTATAATTGACATATTACTTTCAGGTGTACAACATTGATTTGGCAGTTGTATACATTACTCAGTGCTCACCATAAGTATAGTCACCATCTGTCACTATACAACATTATTACAATATTATTGAGTATATTCCCTATGCTGTAGTTTTCATTTCCATGACTTATTTATTTTATAACTGGAAGTTTGTACCTCTTAATCCTCTTTATCTATTTTGCCCATCCTCTTACTCCCTCCCCTCTGGCAACCACCAGTTTGTTCTCTGAATTTAAGAATCTGTTTGTTTGTTCATTTTGTTTTTTAGATTCCACATATAAGTGAAATCTTTTTTTTAAATTAATATGATGAAGGCACTGAAGTTTTTTAATTTAAATTCAATTAGCCAACATATAGTACATCACTAGTTTTTGATGTAGTGTTCAATGATTCATTAGTTGCATACAACACCCAGTGCTCATTACATCATGTGCCCTCCTTAATGCCCCTCACCCAATTTCCCCTTTTCCCCCACCCACCTCCCTTTCCACAACGCTCACTTTGTTTCCAGGGTCAGGAGTCTCTCATAGTTTGTCTCCCTCTCTGATTTCTTCCCATTCAGATTTTCCTCCCTGTCCCTATGATCCTCCATGCTATTCCTTATATTCTACATATAAATGAAACCATATAATTGTCTTTCTCTGACTTATTTCACTCAGCATAATACCCTCCAGTCCCATCCATGTTGATGTAGAAGTTGGGTATTCATCCTTTCTGATGGCTGAGTAATATTCCATTGTATATATGGACCGCATCTTCTTTATCCATTCATCTGTTGAGGGACATCTCGCTCCTTCCACAGTTTGGCTATTGTGGACATTGCTGCTATGAACATTGGGGTGCATGTGCCCCTTCTTTTCATTACATCTGTATCTTTGGGGTGAATACCCAGTAGTGCAATTGCTGGGTCGTAGGGTAGCTCTATTTTTAACTTCTTGAGGAACCTCCATACTGTTTTCCAGAGTGCTGTACCAGATTCCACATATAAGTGAGATCTTATGGTATTTATCATTTTCTGTCTGACTTATCTCATTTATCATAATACCCTTCAGGTTCCTTCATGTTTTTGCAAGTGGCAAGATTTCATTCTTTTTTATGGCCAAGTAATTATTGCATTGTATGTTCCATTAGAACATTTTCTTTATTCATTCATCTATTGATGGACACGTGGCTGCTTCCATATCTTGTCTATTGTAAATAACACTACAGTAAACCTAGGGGTGCATATATCTTTTCAAATTAGTGTTTTTGTTTTCTTTGGGTAAATACCCACTAGTGAGGGGCACCTGGGTAGCTCAGTCAGTTAAGCATCTGCCTTCGGCTCAGGTCATGATCCCAGGGTCCTGGGATCGAGCCCCACATCGGGCTCCCTGCTCGCGGGGAGCCTGCTTCTCTCTCTCTCTGCTCATACTCTCTCTTGCTATCTCTCTCTCAAATAAGTAAGTAAATAAATAAATCTTTAAAAAAATACCCACTAGTGGAACTACTGGATCATGTGGTATTTCTATTTTTAATTTTTTGAGGAATCTCCATACTGTTTTCTACAGTGGCTGCACTAAACTTATGTTTCCACCAACAGTGCACAAGGATTCCTTTTTCTCCACATCCTTACCAACACTTGTTATTTCTTGTCTTTTTGATATTAGCCAAATATCTGACTGGTGTGAGGTAATATCTCGTGGCAGGTTTGATTTGTATTTCCCTGATGACTACTGATATTGAACATCTTTTTATGTGTCTGTCTACCATCTGTATGGCTTCTTTGGAAAAACGTCTCTTCAGGTCCTCTGCCCATTTTTTTTTTTTTTTTTTTTTTTAAAGATTTTACTTATTTATTTGAGAGAGAGAGAACGAGAGACAGAGAGCAGGAGAGGGAGGAGGGTCAGAGGGAGGAGAAGCAGACTCCCCGCCAAGCAGGGAGCCCGATGCGGGACTCGATCCCGGGACTCCAGGATCATGACCTGAGCCGAAGGCAGACGCTTAACCATCTGAGCCACCCAGGTGCCCCCTCTGCCCATTTTTTAATGCATTTTAATAAATCTAGTGGGACCAGTCATTTGTCACTACACTTCCTGTTCCCCCCCACCGATTTTTCATTGCTATTCTTATTTATTCCTCCATATCTAGTTTAGGACTAATCTCCCCCTTCAATCTCTCACATTAAAAAAAAAAAAAGGGGGCGCCTGGGTGGCTCAGTCGTTGGGCGTCTGCCTTCGGCTCAGGTCGTGATCCCAGGGTCCTGGGATCGAGCCCCACATCGGGCTCCCTGCACCGCAGGGAAGCCTGCTTCTCCCTCTCCTACTCACCCTGCTTGTGTTCCCTCTCTCACTGTGTCTCTCTCTGTCAAATAATTAATAAAATCTTTAAAAACAAAAAAAAAAAACCTATTGCTATTTTTACTGGAATTATGTTAAATTCATAAATTTAGGGGGCAAGATTGAAATGTTTATTTAGGACCCGTTGAAGAACATGGTGTGTCTTTCCATTTGATCAAGTTTTCTTTTGTGTCTTTCAGTAGTGTTTTTAAGTTTTCCTCATTTAGATCTTACACAACCCTTAAGTTTATTTGTTATTTTATCTTTTTAGTTGTTATTATAAGTGGGGCATTTTCTTCCATTGCTTCTAACTGGTTTTTGTTTGTCTGTGTGAAGGCTATTGACTTCATTATATTTATATACCCCATATCAAATTCTTTTATTATTTATAGTAGTTTTTCATTTCAGTTTGTTCTTTTGGCTTTTCCAAGTAAAAAGTCATATCATCTGCAAATAATTTTATCTCTTTTATAATTTTTATATGCTGAGATTTATTTTTCTATCAAATGCATTGACTAGAACACTAATACAGTCCTAAATAATAGTAATAAATCAAGGGATTTAATCTTAAATAATGTTTTGCTTCTTATATCTATTAATATGATGGCTTGTATGAATAGATTTCCTAATATCCCTGCATTACTAGAACAAAAAAGTCTTAATGATAGTGTATTATTTTAATGTGCTTCTCTATTTTATTTAGAATTTTTTTCATACGTGATGTTGGTGTGTGTTGTATATGTTCTCTGTCAGCTTTGATACCAATATTATGCTTCATGAAAATAATTTGGAGGCTTCCCTTTTTTATGCTCTGGAACATATGTTTAGTGGCATTCCTCTGTGAAAAGTTAGGGCTTGGAACTTTTTGTACGGAGTTACCGTGTAACACCATTCTTCTCTTTCTGCCCATTCACCTACCCCATGAAAGCTGGAAGGTACTCTCTCTCTTCTGGAACTCATTTCCTGGAAAATTACCTGATTTTTTCTGAATTTTCAAATGTAATTACATGAGAGTGGAGCAAAATAGTCTCATGATTACTTAAAATATCCTTAATTTTGTTAGTGGTTTCCTTTTTCTTAGGTGTGATGTTAATGCTTTTCATTCTTACTTTGATTAAGATTGACTAGTAAGTTTATTTATCCCCCACTCAAAAATCAGCTTTTGATTCATTTATTAGTCTCTTCAATTTATATACTTTTGTCTTCATTAACTCTTTTGTTGAGTTTTGTTATTTACTTTCGTTCAGCTTTGATATTCTTTTTCTAAATTTATGATGTGGCTGCTTAATTTGTTTTTATTCTATTCAATTGATTTAAATATTTAAGGCTGTGAATTTTCTGAACAGTGGAAAGTGTCTATTCTGATATGTAGTACTTTTATAATTCTCTGGCAAGTCTGCAGTTTGAGTTTCATTTTTCTTTAATATAATATTTTTTTAAGAACAGAATTAGGTATCATTTTCAGGAAGTCCAGGTCAAACAGCGGTCTCACCTATGAAAACCTGTGATTAAGACTTTACTTAATTATCCTCCAGAAGTTTTTTTTTTTTTTTAACAAGCTTTTCTCTCACTGCACTGTAAAAACGTGAATTTGAGAAGATTAAATTCATCCACTAAGGAGGGACATAATTAGTATAAAAGATGATAATTTATTAGCTCAAATGTCTTTATTCTTGGAATCTGATTTTATTTCATTCTGAAAGTTTTCTGTGATATTGGATCTTTCCTGAAACATAAAGAGCTATGGAAACATATAGATCTTGTCATTTCCTTAGAGCTGCTAAAGACTTTAATACTAGTAATCATTATTGACAACTGAATTCAAATAAAAGGATAACTGATCAAGATTTGGGATATTCTTCTTGCTGTGGAAATTATTTGATGTTCTGGACTTTACTCATATAGGAATATATATAATCTAGGTGAAGATCATAGTGACCAGTTTAATAGCTTCTTATATAGTAAAATTTTTTCTTCAATAGATAAGAAATTCCACATGGTCTCTGTGTTACTTTTTGCCCTGATTAAAATGACACATCATTTTAGGGACAGAGTGGTAGAGTATGGAAGAGGAGGGAAAAGAGGGAGAACTTACTCTAAACCTATAAGAATACATTCAAATATGGATTCTTACAAAATTCTTATTTGTTTTATAGAGAATACAAGCTAGCATTCTAAAAGCATTTAACAACCCAACTACTAAAACTGCTGATGATGATACTAGAAAAAAAGTCAAAGGTATGTTGATTCATTCACTGTTAAAACTTTCTCCTAGAAGAAAATTGTACGTTTCTTTTCGGGGGAAAAAGAACTGAGCATTATGTGAACTAATTCTGTAAAAGTAGTGGCCTTAAAAGGAGAGTGTACTTACTCCAGTGGCTGCCAAGATAGTCTACTGGGTCATAGCAAGAAAATGTTAGAATGCGTCCATGTGAACTTTAAAAACTAAAACTAGTATCAAATATACAGACTGACACTGATAACCCTAATGTGAAGTATCCTAAGGGAGACTTGAAAGGTTGTGGAAAGCAGCAGCCTCGCTGGGAGTTCCGTTTCATCATATTGTGTCATTTTGCAGTTGACCTATGCTTGGATAAGTGGATTTATGGATATTACACAGTTTTAACTAGTCAGAATGCTTAAGTGTTCCAAAGATTGGTTGGAGAGAGTACTAAATCAAACATACATGTCTACTTTACTTCTAGTGTCGACTCTTCATCAGCCAAAGTATGAGGCAAAACCAGTGATTATCTAATCAAAGCTGATTATTTATAATTATCAGTATTTAAGTGTGGGCTTACAGCTCATGATATGAGTGATTTACCTTGTCCTAAATATTTTGTCTTCAGATATTAACTGATGCTGGTACAAAGTCATCATTTTTAAATGTTTAAAATATTATTTGCATTTTATTTATTTTCTTTTCTAACTTTTATTTATTTGTGGTATTATATATACACACTACATGTCTATAATTCATAAACAAATATACATATGTGATTGTACATGCCCAAACTATATGCAGTGAAAGGTTCAAGATTTTTTTTTTTAATTAAAGTATAGTTGACACACAATGTTACATTAGTTTCATGTGAAGGGTTCAAGATGTTTTAAAATGTGGATTCTCAAGTATGCTTGGGGTTTTTTGTTTGTTTGTTTGTTTTGAGATAGTGCCATCTAGTGTATGTTTAGAATAACTGCCCAGTTTTTCTTTCCTTCCAGTTTTGTGTAATCTTTTCTATTTTCAATCCCTTGTACAATTTTCTTAATGAAACGTCTTAGTTTACGTTAGTAACTTCTAAATAGTTATCATTATATTAAAAGATGTTTATTGATATGTCTATAAGTTGGCTGTGACATTCAGTACTTCAAATAATGTTTTGAAATGACTTTAAATGTTGTTTGTATAAAATTTGAAGTTAGAGATCCAAAAAGGATAGAAGTTTGAAAGAGGAGTGAGGTTTGTTAATAGATATTTTTTGTCATAATTTACTGTGGAAAGTTTTAAACATCTATTGAAATGGAGAGAATAGTATGATAGAACCTCGTGTACTCCTCACCCCTCTTAAACTACATTGAATTCATGGTGTATTATGTTTTATCTATGTTCTCCTAACTCCTGATTATTTTGAAGCAAATCACAGGCATGATTTTCTTTGATTTATAAATATTTCCCAAACACAATAATTTTACCATTTTATACTGAACGCACACATATGTGTGTGTGTGTGTGTGTGTGTATGTAGTGTTACTAATTGCCCAAATTAATTCTTTACGTTCTACTATGTTTACTTGTCTTTTACTACTCTGTTGTTTCCATAGTTATGGTCCAGGCATCTGTAGCCCTAAAAGCATAATCTTTTTCATCCCTCTGTCTACCTCTACGTTAGGTACAGAGGCTTTAAAGGGTTTAATGGGAGCAGTTGAGGTATGATCTGAACAGTGGTTATTGGTCTACCTATTTTGCCTCAAGTTTAAAAACTGTTCATTATTTCTTGGAGACTACTGTAGTTGATAATCAAATTTTCTCTACAGAATTGTAAAGGAGAAAGACATTATAACATCATACGATAAAATGTATTAAATGTATTGGACATCTGTCTTACTCAGATTTCCTTTGAATCAACAGAGAAAAAGCATGTTACATTGTTAGGTTGATGGTTGACATATTTTTTGCATTAAAAAGTATTATTTTTACAGCGTATGGAAGAGAAGGTGTGAAAATGAACTTCATAGATCGGATCTTTATTGGTGAATTAACTAGCACAGTCATGTGTGAAGAATGTGCAAATGTAGGTGCTTTGGAATTCACTTCAACATGGAATAGATTACAATCATCATTTGTTGTTTTCTTTCACATATAATCATCAGCATTTATTTTTATTAGTGACAGATGACTACGTAATAGATTTTAAAAGTCGTTAGATATATCCTTCACTCCCAGAGGAAAAACATAATTTATAATTTTTAAAGTGTTTTTTCCTCTCAACAAACCCGTGACGTTCTTTTAGCCTCCTTTAGTGTGCTGCAGTGTGTTAGGTACTTGTTTGGACTGAAATGGAAGAGAAACTTCTGGGAAGGGAGTAACTGTGTCATATAACTATGCATTGCCCTAAAATATGATTCTAATAACTTAGGGTGATCTACCACATTTTATTTAAAGTTTACATTTATATAACTTGTTGAAGTTTTGTTTAAAGTAGACTCATCTTTGAATGTAATGATAATTTTTATTTTGAATGCCATCTGTACTTTAACAACAACTTAAAACAGATAAACATTTTTATAGGTTTTCAGTTATTTGGTAAGGAATATTTCTGAAAATGTATGGCTTAGAGTATGATAGATGTAAACTTCTGTTAGATTTTAATCATAAAGTGGAGAGTCTTTATGTCCATTTTCCTGTCCCAGATTATCGAGTACCTTTCTTTTCTCTCTAGTCTTATAAAATCAGGATTATATGTTACATCTCCTTCTAGCCTGTCGTGTTGAAGCACAGTATTTATCAACATGATATTACTTAAATTTCTAGTATTTTCAACATAGAAGTTGATTTCTGTCTCACAAGCTAGAGAGAATCTTTTTAAACAGAGCTCACCTAAGAAGCTACAAAACACAGTCAAGCGCTCTGGGTGTTTTTTTTTTTTTTTTTTTTTATTACTTCTATTTGATTTATGTTGTGGCACAATTTCACCAAAAATATGTTTATATCTTTAGTTGATCGGTTTTATTAAACACAGTTAATTTAGAAGTTACTTTGAATATTATAAGTTAGTCGTATTGGCAATATTATAAAATTCAACTGGGTTGCATTTATTGAGGCTTTGGGATATTTTGTTTTGATTAACAATATGTGCTGCTCTACCCAATTAAAATCACTGTTTGTTCCAGGGATGTTTTTAAACTTGAAATTCTAAGTTGCCTGGGAAGTTTGATTTCTTTAAGACTTTACAAAACTACATTGTCTATATTAGAATTCTAACTGAATTTCTCAATATGTTTTCTTTTTAAGATCTCCTCTGTGAACGATCCCTTTATTGATATTTCACTTCCTATAATAGAAGAAAGGGTAAGGAGAAAAAAACTTAATAATGAGTCTTTTGTGAAGAGCATTTATTCATTCATATACTTAGACATTTGTTGAGCATGTTATCACATTATCTGAGAATCATTTTTTTTATCTATGATAATGGAGTTCATAGAGTGTATTTGATACTGGGGTTTGTGTATATATGCATAAATTATGATATAGTTCTTACTCTCAGGGATTTCAAACCATTATGTTTTACAGTTTGAGAATTAATGTTAAGGAAATTATCTAATTTCACATGAGTTAGAAATTCAAAAAAGTAGGTGATATCCAGAATTTATTTCCTAAATAAGTTTTGTGTTATGTACATGGCATCTATATAGGTTTCAAAACCGGTACTTTTGGGAAGAATGAGTAAATATAGAAGTTCGCAGGCGACAGATAATGATCAGTACAGTGACACTGTTACTATAGAAAATACTTCTGAACCCAGAGCCACCAAGAACCAGTCTTCATCTAAAGATAAGGTAAGATTATATGCATTTGTGAGACATCTGTTTTAAAAAAACTTTTTAATAAGAAAAGTTTCAAAAATATACAAAAGTAGAGAGGTAGTGTTATAAACTCCCATGTACCTATTTCTCAGATTCACAGGTATCAGATCGTGGCTAATCGTATTTTATCTGTAGCTATCCCACATTCTCCCCCTCCCCATCTCATATTATTTTGAAATAATTCTGATATAAAAGATAAATACTATTTTTAAAGACATAACCACAGTGCATCATCATACCTAAAAATATTAATAACTTTTTAATAGTGCCAACATCCAGTCATTATTTAAATTTCTGTAGTTGTCTCATAAATACCTTTTTTGTTTTTGCTTTCTAAGGTGTGCTTGAATTTAGGATCTAAAAAAGATCTATAGATTGCAGTTGATTGCCATCTCTTAATTGCATATCTCTTAGGTCTCGTTTAATCTACAGATTTCCCCCTCCCTTTCTCCCCTACTTTGCAATGTATTTGTTGAAGAAATTGGGTCATTTTTTTTTCCCAGTAATTTCTCACATTCCCACATTCAATAGTAATTTATCTTGCTATTGCATGTCCATGGTGTTAACAGATTTCTTTGTTCCCTTTATTTCCTCTCTAAGGCAGTTCAATCTAAAGGCCTAATTAGGCTCAAGTTTTATTATTTGACTTTTGGCAAGAAAACATTTATTTAAAATTTTATTTATTTATTTTTTGAGGGTTGGGGAGGGACAGAGGGAAAGAGAGGGGGAGAGAGAGAATCTTAAGCAGGCTCCACACCCAGTGTGGAGCCCAACATGGGGCTCGATCTCCCAACCCTGAGATCATGATCTGAGCGTAAATCAAGATTTGGATGCTCGGGTGCCTGGGTGGCTCAGTCGTTAAGCGTCTGCCTTCGCCTCAGGTCATGATCCCAGGGTCCTGGAATTGAGCCCTGCATTGGGCTCCCTGCTCAGTGGGAAGCCTGCTTCTCCCTCTCCTGCTCCCCCTGCTTGTGTACCCTCTCTCGCTGTCTCTCTCTCTGTCAAATAAATAAAATCTTAAAACAAAAAAAAAGAGTTGGATGCTCAACCAACTGAGACACCCAGGCGCCCCTTGGCAAGAAACCTTTTAACTGGCGGTGTATACTTCCACCAAGGAGATGCATGTAATATTTGATGTCTAATCTTTGATGTTACCAGTCACTGATGACCATTGTCTAGACCCATTATTTCACTAGGGACATAGCTGGTTGTTGAATTGTCCCATAAAAATTTAAAGAAATCAATCTAAATTTGCACTTCATTTTTTCAAAAAACTTTTTTTTATGTGATATGATTTGTACTAACTTAGCAAATTGATACATTATCAGAATTAGCTTTTTCTGTTACAATGCTCTTGAAGTGGCAGGACTCCAGAGAGTATGTACAAAGGTTTATAATTAAAAAGCCTCCCTCAGCTCTGTTCTACAAAGACCTGCTTCTTTCTCCACAGGTAAGTAACCGCTATTGTGAGTTTCTTGTATAAAGATTAATTTTAAATTAGAACTATTTGTTATTCTATCTTCTATTGATTGCAGTTTAGGTAGATTTAGGAAGTGGATTTCAGAGGGTCTAGGAAAAGTATTTATTTAATAATTGTGGAACGTGTAAATAAGACTTGCATTTATTTTCAGTAAGGTCACAAGATTCTTTTCTCTGAAAACACAGAATCAACTAGTTCATGGCAGAAAATGTGTAAGAAAATTGTCATCTGGAGAAGATAGAGCAGTCGTCATATGCCAGAAAAATGAGCACCTTGAGATGAACGGGGATTCCTCAGCATTTGCAAGCATCACGAATACCGAGTCGGCTCTGACTGAAAGCCCCACCGATGGCAGTGAGAAAGAGGCCAGCCGTTCTGAAAGTAGCGCTGATGCAGACAGCGAGGCTTCAGAATCCGAAAGTGCTTCTGAGCAGGCTATGTTGTTGAGGTCTAGCCGTGGATGCTGTGTGCACCCGCATGCCCCCTCTCCCCAGCCGCCAGCAGCTGGACCACCCACCAGGGAGCCTGGCACTGGTGACAAGGGAGTGGCTGAAGCTATTTCCGAACTTCATCTGAGCAGCCCTGTAACTGGAGATAGAGATTTTGATAGAGAAAATAAGCCACCAAGTGTTCCAAATAGTTTATGTTCTTCAGAGGAGAAACATATGCTGTCTCCTCGCCCCCCAAATGCTTTTCAGACCCTTTCTCAGAGCTATGTAACTACTTCTAAAGAATGCTCACTTCAGTCCTGTCTCTACCAGTTTACATCTATGGAATTACTAATGGGGAATAACAAGCTTCTGTGTGAGAATTGTGCTGAAAAGAAGCAGAGGTACCAAAAGGAAACCGGTTCCCCAGGTAAACATTTAGGTTTTTGTTTTTCTTAGTATTCACAGGGTATTTGATAGTCAATGACTAGTGGGTTATAGATCCTAAATAGAGGAACCTGAGAACCTTGTGCCTACACGTAAGCTGCTTGGAAGCAGGAATTATCTTTTTCATCGTTGTACCTCAGCACTGAAGACGGTGACTGGACTTCTAAATCGATTTTTGATGAAGTAAATTGAACAGGAAGTACCCATCTCTGCCTTGAAAAATGCAAATCCACAGAATCTTGTTTCGGGGTACTAGCTGTCTGAAATCTTTCCAGAAGAAATTTCCCTGGTACATCTGTAGCCTTGATATGGAGAGAATGCTCCGATTCTTAGCGACTAGTTGTTTCAAAATGCAGGCTTTATAATTATTCAGTTGTGGTGAGGCCCATAGATCAGGAGATGGTTGCCGCTAGTTTGTTACATACAGTTCTGAAGAGGAGGGAGAACACTAAGCCATGCCGTGCAGGGCCACATGGGGAAGGACCAGGGTTGGTCAGGAGGCAGAAGGAGTGAGGAGAAGACATGGACAAGAGCCTTTATTGTAGTTTCCAGGGAAGGAATTAGAATCAACAAGGTTTAGGATTGACTAGTTTTGAATAATTTCAGTGGGCTCTGGGGCATGGGGGCTGTCTCTAGTTGTATAGTACCTGACCCTAGTGTGATGAGGGCAGATGGATAGTGGCCTAGTATATCAGAGCCCAATAAAGGAGGTGGTTGAGTATAGGCTTTGGATTGGTTGGTTTGCATATGAGAGGCACACTTACATTGTTTATTATATCTAGGAATTTGCTAGTTGTGGCTGAAGCCTTCCCTATAATGTCAGCAAGGCCCTAGGTATCAAAGTATCAGAATAAAGACATGTTTAATACACTAGTAATTAAAGAAATGTCTAGATGGGAGAAGGAAGAAATACCACCTTATATTAATCCAAGTTAAATATGCTGTTGGCCATATTCAAATCCCATCCCAACTACTTTCTAACAACCTCTTACTGAAATGCCCTGTGGTGATCTCCTTTCACTACAATGAGTAATGACCCATTTTTTTTCAACTACAGGTCTGTTTCTGGTGGTCTTTGGAGGGCATTGACATAAGTCGCTATAGTCCATCTGCTTCCCAGCTCCCAAAATTTTGTTGCAAGTTTCACCTCCCCTATTCTTTGTTCTTGTAAGTGTGTGCTTTTTAAAAAAATCCCTTTCATTTCAGTGGAGTTTTGGAAAGTAGTATAGAGGCACCCTTGTCACCAGAGTCTAATTTCTTTTTTAACATTTTCAAAAATATGGTATGATGCTTCTTTATAAATGTTAACTCTGTTACGTGGTATATAATGTATAAAATGGAATTTTACAAAAAAATTATTATTATTTTATGCAGAAAAGAAAGCAGAAGTTTATACTAATGCCAGGAAGCAATTGCTCATTTCTGCTGTTCCAGCTATCCTAATTCTCCATCTTAAAAGATTCCATCAGGTAAAAGTCCCTTTAGTAGCACTGTAGTAATTTTGTCATATGTTTTGCAGAACCCTACATCTTGTAAAATGCTGTCAAAGGATTAGACAGTAACTTGTTTAATTTAAAAATTTGTCATAAAGGATTTACTGCTTTTTTTTATCCATAATAGCTTACAAGACTTTTCTAAATAAAATGGTTTAATTCATGATACTGTATTTGATGGTTTAGGTGGTAGGAACCTAAGGGGTGTGTGTGTGTGTGTCTGTGTGTGTGTGTGTGTGCGTGCACGCACGTGTATGGGAGAGAGAGAATGAAAAATAAAGTTTATTAAGAATCCTTAGAAGCAGGGAAATAGCAAAGTGCACATAGCTTTCTGAGCTCAGGATCCCAGTGATAGGGGTAAGTGGGCTGGGCATGGTTGGCTTGGACTAAATGCAAAAAGGGCTACAAAATGCAAATGTAGGTACTCTACAATGAGAGGGAACCTAAATGTTTTTAATGTGTCAGGTTTTCCTCTATGCTTAGTTTTAATCCAGTGCCTTGTCTGGTTTTTTGTTTTATGTGGGGTTTTTTTGTTTTTTGTTTTGTTTTGTTTTTGCATTTGATGTAATGATTTTAAAGTTCCTCTGAAAGAGTAAATAAGTGAAATACTAAAACATTTTGGAAAAAGTTAGAATGGGTGATTTTTTTGACACCAGTTTAAAAATAAAACTGTATAATTAAAACAGTATGGTCAAGATTGTCAATAAATAAAACATGAGTATTATTTAAAGCTCTTATTATGATAAAGGAATAATCTCAAATCAGTTGGGAAAGCGGTAGATTATTTTGTTTTTAAGTTTATTTATTTTTAAGTAATCCCCACACCCAGTGTGGGCTCAAACTCATGACTCCAAGATCAACCCCAAGATCAAGAGTCGCTTGCTCTTCCACCTGAGCCAGCCAGACACCCCACGGGGTAGATTATTTGATAAAGGATTTAGGAAAAAGAGCTGAAATAAAAAATGTAAAGCTTCCCTCTATACCATGTATCAATACTATTTTCAGATAAATATTTTAACTGTATGAAACAAATCTTCAAAAGACTAGAAGAAAACTTAAATGAATATTAACCTGACCTCTGGGAGGAAGTTTTTTTTGTTTTTTTTTTTTCTGGTGGGCAGCAAAGCAAGGTTTATTGAGTGATAGCAAAGTGATAGTACAAAACTCCCAAGGAGGGGGGGGGACCTGAGGGTGTTGCCTGGGGGAAGATTTTCTAAGTATAAAACCCATGAAAGAAATCTCAAGGAAAAGATTAGGAGTTTTGATTATATATCTGCAACATTTCAGGTGGGCCGTAGGTAGGCAGGAAGAGATTTTTCTCTATACATCCCCATCCATATCCACAGAAAAATTAGACTAAGTTCTTGATTTTTTTTTTTTTTTAAAGATTTTATTTATCTATCTGACAGAGAGAGACAGCGAGAGAGGGAACACAAGCAGGGGGGCTGGGAGAGGGAGAAGCAGGCTTCCCGCCAAGCAGGGAGCCCAATGCAGGGCTTGATCCCAGGACCCTGGGACCATGACCTGAGCTGAAGGCAGACGCCCAATGGCTGAGCCACCCAGGTGCCCCTAAATTCTTGATTTGTGATAGCCAAGAATGTAGAAACTCAGTGGAAGTGAAATGGCTGTGGACAGCAGAAGCAGATGTCTTGTGTCTCATTACATGAGAATGCCTAGTGAAGGGTGTATATGTGCAGTTACTCTGAGCAAGATAGGGTCATGTCAGATCTGAGAAGCTAATTTCATGATGTACCACAGTTATTTTATATTTGGTACTACATCTCAATTTAGGAACTTACAGAAAGAATGCATGCCCTTAAAAGGAAATATTTACAGACTAATCAGTAGTCTCAAACTTACATGTCAGTTTTGGACTATTCGTTAGTCATGTTTTTATAGCTATTAAAAAAACTAACTTCTAGGATTCCTCTTTTGGTTTTATTAACAATGACGTAGATGAATTGTTTGTTGCATTAAAAATTATTTTTTGGTCTTTTTAAGGCTGGCTTGAGTCTTCGAAAAGTAAACAGACATGTAGATTTTCCACTTATACTTGATTTAGCACCATTCTGTTCTGCTACTTGTAAGGTATAGTATGTTATTAAGATGTTTAATTGACTTGTAAATACTATGCTTAAAAGTATTAGGTCATTCATTCATTCATTCAGCTTCTCTGAAAGGTAATTTTATAGTTGGTGAAGTTAAATCTGTAACGTGGAACATTTAACACACTGAATATGACTTTTGTCCTTTGGGAGACAGAATAAGGGACAGTTGAAAAGCTGTGTGAACCATTAGCACGGTGGTCAGGAAAATCAATGCTGCTTGTCAGTGCTACTAGAAACAGATAGTTGCGGAGAGAAGTAAGCAGATTTTGTGCCCTCTCCTGTTCCTTGTGAATGACGTGCTTAATCGACAGTAGTTTTAGCAGTTGTGGAGTTCATTCTCTTTTGTGAGTCAATATACTAGTGCATTGTTTTTCATGCTATATCATGCACACTACTGAAAATAGTGTACTTGTTAGCTGAGTAGGATACTGTAAAATTGATAATACTTTAATAATTAGATATAGAAGCTGACTGGTTTATAATTGCTTGTATTTATATGTGAGAACTGTGTAGGTGAATTCAATGACTTTGTCTTCCTTCAGGGAACCACATATGTTATGGGGTAACATATTGTTCTGTTCATGATTATTGGTTAGCAGTCTAGGTTTTGTGGTATGTAATGGAATACTTATTGAACTTAATATTTTCCATACATTGATGAATCAAACAAAAATAGCTTAAAAGCAACTATTTGGTGAGTACAATTTATCTGCTGTAGAATACCAGCACTGTCTATCAAAATTATTAACACTCTGTATTCATAGAATTTGGTAATGTGGTAAACAAAATGAAATTTAACAAGCTTTGTATTAAATTTATAAAAACACATTTTTAAAAGGTACTTTTTATGGAGAATTTCCAACATACACAGAAGTAGACAGAATAGTACAGTGAACCTATATAGCACACATCCCCTAGCTCTAAAACCTTAGGTACAGGGCCAGTCCTGCCATATCCACATGCTTACCTACTACTTCCCACATTATTTTGAAGGAAATATCAAGCATTATTTCATTCATAAATATTTTTCTGTGTATCTATAAAAGATAAGAATCACGTCTTCCTCCCTTTTAAGAACATAAAACCACAATACCACTTTCACACTAAAAAAAAAAAATCGGCACTAATTCCTTCATATCATCTAATGTATATATTTCCAGTTGTCTCACAAATGAAATTTTAAAAATGAATTAGTATCCAAGTAAGGGCTACACATTATGATTGGATAATGTCTTTTAGTCTCTTTTAATGTATAGTTCCCCTCTCCCATCCCTTTCCCTTTCTCTCCCTCGCAATTTATTTTTTTAAGAAACTGAGTCATCTTTCTGGTAGTTTCCGTTTAGATTTTGATGGTTCTTCCCCTGTCTTCTTTATTTCCTCTGAATAGATAATTGGCTCTTAAGAGGCTTGAACAGATACAGGTTTGATGCTCTTTTGTTCCCCCTGCTAAGGCTATCTTACAGGGCGTGTTTTGTTTTGTTTTTTTATTAGGTGGCACATAATGCCACTTATCTTTCTTTCTGTGATATTAGCAAGCAGTGATGCTCAAATGCTAGATCCAGAAGTTCATTAAGAATTACAGAATGGTGATATTTTAAATCTGTCATTCCTTCTTCATTGATTAGCTGGAGCAGTTCCCTTTTTTTTTTTAAGATTTTATTTATTTATTTGAGAGAGACAGAGCACACAAGCAGGGGCAGTGGCAGGCAGAGAGAGAGGGAGAAGCAGGCTCCCTGCCAAGCAGGGAGCCTGATGTGGGACCCAATCCCAGGTCCCCAGGATCATGACCCGAGCCGAAGGCAGACACTTAACCAACTGAGCCACCCAGGCGCCCCAACTGGAGCACTTCTGTACAGAGAGAAATTCGTTTATCTATTTAGTTATTTTATAATATAGTTTTTATAGAAAAGGCTAGATAAATGTTTGATTCTTTACCTACTCCCCTTCCAAACCAGTTCAGAATAATGAATTAATTCAGTGGCATCCTTAAACTATGATCAATTAATTTACCATTATTAATTTATGGATTGAAACACATTAAATATGTTTCAGCTTACTACACTTTTCTTTTTATTCGTGGTCTAATATATTAATGGAATATAAATGGGTCCATAGTTGGCTACTGAAAGCCACTTCAAGCAGGCTTCTGGGTTCTTTTGACATGACCTTAGTGGAATGATTATGCTGCCAACTGGAATATATTATTCACCTGTTTAATTTTTATATTTTCATTTTAGGGATTGCTTTTTAAATTTAAATGTTTAAAATTTTACTAAATACATAAAATATTTATATAGTTCCAAAATCAAATGTATCAAATGTATAAAACAAGATAAATTCAAATAAGTATAGCTTTTCTTCTCCATGTCCATTCCACTTCTTTCCTCCCTTTATATATAAGCCATTTAAAAATCATTTATTCTTCTGTAATTTTTAAAAATATAAGCAGATAGATATGCATATATGCATCTTCACTCTTAAATAATCACATCTTACAATATTATCCTTTTTTCTACCTTACTCTTAACATTATATCCTGGAGATTATTTCATAGCAGTATTTTGAGATAGTCTGCACTCTATTTTTCAAGCAAAAAACACTCAATGCATCATAATTTATTCAACCAGTCCCCAATTTAATGGGGACTGATTTTTTTGGGTTCATTCCATTTTCTTTTTAGTCAAAGTATAGTTGACATACAGTATTATATTATTTTCAGGTATACAGTATAGTGATTCAACATTTATATACCTTACAAAGTGATCATGATATATCTAGCTACCATCTGTCACCATACAAAATTGTTATAGTGTTATTACCTATATCCCATGTACTGTACATTATATCCCCATGTCTCCAGTTTTTTGATATTACAAATATTCCTGCAGTTAAGAGCCAAAATAATAACTAATAGTGTGTCTTTTTACATTTTGCAAATGTACCTGTAAGACAGAATCCTACAAATAGGATTGATAAATCCAAGAGTAATACCTGTGTAATTCAGCTAGATAACATGAAATACCTCTGCATAGGATTGTACCCCTTTGTGTTCCCACAGGCAATGTGTGTGAATACTCTTTTCCCCACAGCCCAGCCAACAGAGAATGTTGTCAGGCTTTTGCATTTTGCCAGGCTAATACATGTGGAAACACATATCAGTGTTGTTTTAACAGTGCATTTTTTCTTAGTTTAAGCAGGACATATATTTGACTTAATTTTCCCTATTATAATATTTCACTAATTACTAATTCCAGTTTTTTCTTTGTCTAAAAGAATGTAAGTGTGGGAGATAAAGTTCTCTATGGTCTCTATGGCGTAGTGGAACATAGTGGCTCAATGAGGGGAGGTCACTACACGGCTTATGTGAAAGTGAGAACACCCTCCAGGAAATTATTGGAGCATATCACTGGAAAGACATATGTACCTGGTATGGCATCCTGAGTTTTTGTTATTCCTAAAAACAAATGAATGTATTCTTCCTTTTCTGGAAGAGGTAAGCTGTTTCATGGATATTGCAAGTGGATTCACTTTGTTAAAGTTAAGTGAAAAATACTTTTTAAGAGTACTTAGATAATCTTAAAGAACCTTAAATATCATAAGACTGTACCCTTCTAGATGATGTGAAGTGACACACTGTTCTTCAGGGTGCTAAGTCATTGTGTATTGAGGTGGAGTGGCATTTTACTTAACACCAAAAGATTTTGAAGACCTATCAGGTCCTCAGAATAGAGTTGGGGTTGAAAATTTGCAGACTCTGCCTATGGATCAATAAGCTGACTTTGTTTTTTTTCTTTCTATTTCAGTGAAAATGATTCTTTTCCTTGAACAAATAAATATTTACAAGTCTATCTAATATTTCACTAGATACTTAAAGTGAAGTGATGCCAATATTGCTTTGAAAGAGTTAGTTGATTTTGGAAGATGTTTAACTCAAGAAACACACCAATAAGATCTAGCATTAGATAAATATAGTTTGTGATGAATGTGTTGTTATTTATAATGTAGAATAAGAACATACTTATTGTAAAATTATACTTCTTTTTGCTTGTTAGGTTTGAAAGAACCTGACAGTGAATCAACAGGCCAGTGGGTCCATGTTAGTGACACTTACGTGCAGGTGGTTCCAGAATCAAGAGCACTTAGTGCACAAGCGTACCTTCTTTTTTATGAAAGAATATTATAATTGTCTGTTAATAATTAGTGATAATGATGATTTAGATCGCTTTTGTTTAAATGCTGCAACAATAACCATAATATGTCATGTGCCTTTGTAATCTTTTCTGTAGGAATAGCATGTCCCTCAAATGCCCCTGAAGATTTTTACCATTTTGGTGAATCCTTTTAAAGTAAATTAAATTTACTCAATGCTTTCAAATTTATATTCTTAAAATAAATGTAAACACAAGTTTTTAAGGAATATTTGTCCTAGAAAAAAAACCAGAATTTGCAGTAGAGGAAAACCCCCTTATAATGTGGCTTATTACCATGAGCATTCAGAAATGATACTGGCTAATGAAATTGTTAAAACAGTGTTTACCAAATGTGAGTCGCATACCACCTTTCTGATTTCATATATACATAATCCTGTGCCATTGTTTAATTATTTTTAACCTTAGTTTTCAGCCTTACATTTTTAAACATAGCCTTGTTTTGAGCATATTCCACATTTTATGTACTAGTTATATTATTTCTAATAAACATTAAAGTAAATATATAACTATTAGAAATTGTTCATCCATGTAGCACTCCACTTAAAATCATCTCAGGGCTGTCCAGTGGTGTACATATACCACTGTGTGAGAAACATTGGTATAACATATACTTACACAGTGACCTCATCATATTTTCTGTGATTCAACCATATAAGAAGATACCACTGTAGCTTCAGTAATAGGGTTCTACAAATAATTTATTGATTAGCTTATTGCTTTGAGGTTTTGAGAACTAGAACAATATTGAAATCTATCATTAACGTTATTTGCAGCCTATTCATGATGGCGTTGAGGATAATTTGCATGTAATCAGCCAGGGTCAAAATATAATTATTGAAAATTGTAAAATGCAGAATTGGTAAATAGAAGTTGTTAATCCATATGGGACCATTGGATACTTTTAAATATAAATTACCAAATTATATTTGTAAGCGACAGAGAATTATATTCTTATTATACTAGACAGGGAAATATAATTTTCTAGTTCTGTAGGTCAGTAAACATTAATCATGGTTTTGGGGTTTGAGATCACTTTTCTTTGTCATCAACAAGCATCATTAATAAGTTCAAGTGGGTTTAGCTTGTATTTTAATGAGGTGTAAAGTTGGTGTTTCAGATTTTAAATAAATAATAGCAAAAATATGGTAGTTTACAGCCCCCCCTCCAGAATACAAATTATTAAGCTGTCAAAACTTGGCATAAAAATATTACTATTACTTAGGCTTAAAATTTAAAAAAATAATGGGTACTTGGGCCTGACATTTCTGAATCAAAACACATACGTGCATGGTTCAAGCATCCTAATTATTAGTGCCAACACGTCATACTACGGGCAGCTACTGGCTAAGTGCCTAATCCCAGTTCATTTTCCTCTTGGGAAGGAAGGATAAGAATAGGGCCTGTAGATACCGTGTGGAAATATTTAACCAAGCCTCTGACCCTTCTTAACATTTAAGGTTGTATGACATTGTCAAGTTTACCAGTGCTGCCTTTTGATCTGTGGATGAGAGGAATTGTGATTATCAGTGTTAAAGATGGTAATATTTAAAACTCAGAGCTTAAAAATGTCAGTGCACAAATTCTATTTTTAAGGTATTGAAATTTGAAATAATAGTGTTTTCTTGATTTTAATGTGAAATGATGGAGAAATATACCTTATAAATTAATCTGCAAACTCAGGTTGTGTCCTATAAAAAGTAGTTTAAACTGTTTAAACGGTGTTTTATGTTTATTTGTAATCCATTAACATTGAAGTTTTCAGTACCAGAGCAGTGAATTTTTGGGGGGGGAAGTATTAGTTAAATCTCTCTATTCATGTTAGCCATATTGGTAATGACAATTACCGGCCTTTCCCCAAATGTAAATATTAAGTCACCTCATTTTTCTCCTAAAAAAGATACCATTATGAGGCACATATTTTTCATTGGGTGGTCACTTGCTTCTTGTTTCATTGACAGATGAACAAGAAAAACAAGAAAAAGAGTGAGAGAAAGAAGGAAAGAAAGGGAAAGGAAAGAAAAAGGGTAGGAAAGAAACAAGAGCATTCTTTTCTGTTGCCCCTTGGCTTTATCCCTTACACAGCTAAAGTGAGAGATGGTGAGATAGGTGAGGGCAGGAATCAAGGGAAGTGCCTAGTCCTCTTTTCATAAATGGGATGCCAGGAAATGTGCCAGTGCTGTATTTACCAAAGAGGAGACCTTTTGAGCTTTATTTTGAGTGGCAGTTAGGACTGATTTTTCACTGAGTGATACATTGTAGCTTTAGAACATTACCTCTGTACTCAAGTACTACACTAGTTTTTATGCTTAACATTTATTCAGTAGGTATATATTTTTTGAACACCTGTTATGGGTCAGACACTGTGCTGACACTCTTTTAACATGTTTTAAAATGGAGAGGCCTATATATGTTTTAGACATTATTCCAGAAGTAACATACAAAGAGATACTTTATTTTCATTTCATGGTAAAAGAGCAAAGTCTGAAATCTATTGTGGTTTTTTTTTTTTTTGGGCCTACAGTTTATGAATATTTTTCAGGGTCTGCTGGTAATGGAATAAATTTGATTTTGATACCTAAGAATTTCCTAAAGATAGACTTGTAATTAGGGAGTATGTTAAGTTACACATGGGCCTACACTTAATTTGTTTTTATTCTGAACATTTTGAAAGCACATTTGCAGGGGTACTAAATTGTGAAGCTGCTATAATAACAATAGTTTCTAGATGACCTCAGGAAACTATATAAATAAGTGAGAAATGTTTACAGATTTTTGAAACAACTACGATAGCGCTTGGCCAAATGAGTTTAAGAAGTAGAACAGAAGTTTCACTAGCTATTTAGAAACTGGTTTACAGGGAGGTCTAACCCCAGTTTCCTCTGGTTTTTCCTATTTAAAATGATAAAATTGTGATTATGTGTCAATTATGAGAATATTTTTGTCATAACCAAATACATATCTGTATTTAAGATTTTGTTATTTAGTGGTTTTATTTTTTTTCAAGATTTTATTTATTTATTTGACAGAGAGAGACACAGCGAGAGAGGGAACACAGGCAGGGGGAGTGGGGGAGGGAGAAGCAGGCTTCCTGCTGAGCAGGGAGCCCAATGCGGGGCTCGATCCCAGGACCCTGGGATCATGACCTGAGCCGAAGGCAGACGCTTAACGACTGAGCCACCCAGGTGCCTCTGTTATTTAGTGTTTTTAAAACAGATGTGAAAACCACCTTTTTGGGTGGCAAGGCGAGTGGTAGTTGGTGTCAGTTCTAAGAGTAGTTGATTCCTGTTTTCTTATTTTAAATGCTCCAACAGAGCTATTTTACTATATATGATAGCTCTTAGCTCGCATGTGTGATGATTTTAGTGATTTTATACAATAGCTGAATAAAATTTTCTGAAGATTAAGCTGTTAAATGTATCATTCACCCAATTTTTGTAGTACAAAATAACACTCTGCCTTTTCCTAAATTCATAATTTGTCTGCATGTTACCTGATCAAATAAGCCTAAATCAAATACCTTATGTGCAATAAAATTGAGCCTTTATATATTATCCAGTGCATTAAGAAAGATGATTTTTAGATATTTAAAATGTTTTTGGTTCATGTAGAAATCATCAATTTAAATCTGTTTAAAAGATGACTATATTTTTAATTTTGAGTAGTGCTGGTTATATAGCATTCCTACTGTTTTATCTTTTTTTTTTTGCAGTGTTTTTAGAAAACAGCTATGTAACTTATTGAGCATAATTTTGATGTTACTGTATAAAAATGCATAATAAATATTTTTCTTTGTTTCACAGTTGGTCCTGGAGTTTTTGCAATGCACATTACTGATAATATTTTATTTATCAACACTGCATTTGCTTACCTAGGTATATTCCAAATATCCTATTATTTCAGAACAAAATATCTTATTATAGGTCACTTTCACTCAAATTTCAGTATCTTACCAAGGGTGAATCTTCATCCTTTCAGATGTTTCTCAAAATATTTGGATTATTTAGACAGGATAATTTATTAGGAAATACTTTGTCTACCTGTTTGGATTTAAGCTCTTTTGGGTCATGAAGTTCTTTGAGATTATGATGAAAGTTACAGACCATCTTTCATTTATTCAGTAATTTAATAAGTATTTATCAAAGCTGTGAGTTGGGGGAAGAGGAGGGTTTTAATTCTGGGGCCCTCTCTTCACTCTTGCTAATGACAATGTAGAGTTTGGGAAGGGACATCTTGACAGTTATATAGTCTCAGAAAAATATATAACCCAGATTTTTGTATGTAATTTCAGAGGTTCATGGACCCCCCCCAAGCCAATTTCATACATTTTTAAAGTTGCACTAAAGCAGAAATACCCAAAATGTTTGCATTACAGTATGTTTTAGGACAGCCTAGTTTTTGCTGCAGTAACAAATAACTCCACATCCCATTGGTTTAACACCACAAAAGTTTATTTCTTCCTCACCCAAAGTCCCCTCATGAATCAGGGCAATCTGCATAGCCAACTATTTTCCAATTGATGATTTTATAATCCAGGCTTTTATATGTGCTTCTATCATTTTAGCACCAGGTCTCTCCACTGTAGCAAAGGAAGAGAGCACTAGTCTTGCACCAGCAATTAAATTCATCTTGGATGTGTCACTCACAACCCATTGGCCAGAAGTAGTCACATGGCCCTGCCTAATTGCAAAGAGGGATGGGTAGGATGAGTAAGAATAAAACAGAATAAGAATAAGTCTCCCATGGGCTGTCTTGTTTCATTAGCATAATCTTTCCAGAGTTCATCCATGTGGCAGCATGTATCAGAATTTCATTCCTTTTTAAGTCTAAATCTATTGTGTATATACCACAGCTTTAAATAATTTTATTTTTAAATGTTAAGATGGATGTTATATGGAATTGACACTGTAAAGATCATATCTTGAATGGTAGGAATACTTCCTAATTCTGTATCGTGCGCATCTCATTTAACTTTTTTTTTTCCCATTTAAACTTGAGGCTAACTTGATTCCATAATAATGCAAAGTACTAACTTGAACATACCCTCCCTTTGGATTTTCTACTTCAAACACTGCAAACACGGAAAGTTAATAAAAATTTAATTTACAAAGTCCGCTAATCTGTTAGTCATAAACAGATTGCCGAGACTGGCAAGATGGTGGCTGCTTCAGCACTTTCTGATCAAGGTGCAGAATGACCAGATTGTAGCAGATAACGTACATGATCACTGTTCAAACAGACACTTTAATACAAAAACATTCTTTTGGTGTTGAAATACATATGTGTGTGAGGTTTCCTTCAGATCCTAACATTACAGGGAAATCCTAGATGATAGTGGTCAGGGAAAGGGAAATGGGACTATAAAACTCATTTCCTGGGGCTCCTGGGTGGCTCAGTCAGTTAAGCGTCTGCCTTCGGCTCAGGTCATGATCCCAGAGTCCTGGGATGAAGTTCCGCATGGAGCTCGCTGCTCAGAGGAGAGCCTGTTTCTCCCTCTCCCTCTCCTGCTCCCCTGCTTATGCTCTCTCTCTGTCAAATAAATAAAATGTTTTTTTTTTTTTTTTTTTTAAATATTTTATTTATTTGACAGAGAGAGAGATAGCGAGAGCAGGAACACAAGCAGGGGGAGTGGGAGAGGGAGAAACAGGCTTCCCGCGGAGCAGGGAGCCCGATGTGGGACTCGATCCCGGAACTCCGGGATCATGACCTGAGCCGAAGGCAGACGCTTAACGACTGAGCCACCCAGGCGCCCCATAAATAAAATGTTTTAAAAAATTAAAACATTTCTTGATTTGGCAATCAGTGACCACTGAGAATGTCTTAAGTTGGCACAAGGAACAAAACATGAGTTATTTAATATCTCTATTTGGCAGTGGGTTTCCAAAATGATTGGCCTATATTGGTTGTTCAAAATATTCACTCATGTGACAAATGGAAAAATTCTTGTATGATAAGCAGTATGCTGACTGGTTGGAGAACAGAGATGGGGCGGGGATAACAATACCAGAAAATTGCTTCAACTCTACTAGGGAAATGGCAAACAATTACAATATGATTATAGGAGATAGGAACATGTGAAAGTTTCAGTAGGGGAATCAGATTTCACAGAGCACTTTATCGGATTAGAATGTTTCTCAGAGGGGTACCTGGGTGGCTCAGTCAGTGAAGTGTCTGACTCTGGCTCAGGTCATGATTTTGGGGTCCAAGGATCAGCCCCTAGTCGTGCTCTGTGGAGAGTTGGCTTCAGAGTCTCTCTCTCTGCCCCTCCCCCCCATGAACACACACGCTCTCTCCCAAATAAATAATCTTTTTAAAAAAAGAATTTCTCAGAGAAACAAATTGGAAAATCAGGCCCTGTGCAAAAAAATCTGGAAAATAAAATCACAGACCAAAATCAGAGATAACCACTGATAAATTGTGAATGTCCTATTTTTTTTTCCACAAGTGATTTTAAAAATCTATTAGACTGTTGTGTGTCTTTTTGTTCTACGTGGAAATTAGGGAAAAGGGCTAAAAGAATGGAAATTTTGCATCCTGTAGTTAATATTCATGCACTCACATCATGGTGTTGCCAGGTGTAATTTGTAAGCGTTTCTCCCAAGATAAAATTTTATTTCTAAGGCCACTTGGATTTGAGGACCAGCACATCTTTAGCTATTGAGGACTTCTAATGCTCATCCAGGAGTATCAAGGTTTCAAGTGTTTTATTGAGGAAGACTGAATTTCATGCAAATGGCATCTATATTCTCACATCTATATTTATCTTCTTTATCCATCTAGAAGCACTTAACTTGGGGCGCCTGGGTGGCTCAGTCGTTAAGCATCTGCCTTCAGCTCAGGTCATGATCCCAGGGTCCTGGGATCAAGCCCCGCATCGGGCTACCTGCTCGGCGGGAAGCCTGCTTCTCCCTCTCCCACTCCCCCTGCTTGTGTTCTCTCTCTAGCTGTGTCTGTCAAATAAATTAAATCTTTAAAATATATATATATAAATAAAAAAATAAATAGAAGCACTTAACTTTATTTCTACTGTATTTTGCTTTTTTTTTTTTTTGCACAATTCCCAGTGAAATAACTTGGTTCACTCTTCAGTCACGCAAAAGTTTGATGTTACTTTCTAAAAAGGCACTTTCCAAGATTTAGTTGAGAAATAAATACCGTATCTTCGTAAAAATTTTGTTTTCCTTGTAACTTGTAGCTCCTAGCCTGGAAATAGATACTTTTGATATTTTAATGTTCATATTAAAACAGCGGGCAATCGAAGTATTCTATGCGAAGAACTGCATTGCATAAACCCTTTCGGGAGGCCATCTTGTAGTCGAGAGACAGGAGTAACAGGACAGAAACTGATTTCCCCACTTTCCCGTAAGGGTCACGGGTAAAGAACGAGATATCGGGACTAACTGGGTGACGTAGAGCTGAGCAAATATCGCCGGAAGGGGGCGCGATGTTTTGAGGTTAACAAAGAGAGCAATCGCCGCGGGTTCAGTTAAGGTCTCTGCAGACGTTACCATCTAGCCTGGCCATTTCACTAACGTTCGCCGTAGCCGTCAGCAACGCTCTATAAGACCCAAGCCTGGAGTCCTCCAGAAGTTCCGACGAGAAAAATGCCGCTCTGGGCGTACCGAGCAGCCCGCCGGAGTTGGTTCAGTTTGACCCTCACGCCTCTCCGTAGTCTGAAAGTAGCGCCGCGAATTCAGCCCCCCTTTTCCGAAGCGAAAACGTTCCTGGCGGGGAACATACTTCCCCTTGAAGGAGGATCACGTTGCTGAAGTAAAAAAAAAAAAATTGAGGGCGTTTTGTACTGAACACTTAAGCTCCTGGCTTTCTGGCTATTGTAAAGATGAAAACGGGTTCAGCATGACTCAAGGTATCCTACAGGAATGTTCAGACACTTGCACGGTGTTGACTACGAAGTGCCGGGGGCTTTGCCCAAAACAAAAATGGCATCGAGACAAGTTAACTGGGTATAGTCACGTGCTCAAAGACCAGGCTAGGGGACAATATGGCTTCAGATGACAAGCGGATGTTATTATTATTCACTTCCGGGTGCAACCAATCGGGCGCCATCTTGTCTTGTTCGTGAAGAAGTAGAAGCATCGAAAGGTTTGGAGAGGTATTGCAGGAACGGTGGCGACAACGGTGTTCCGAAACCAGAGTGGGTAAGTGGTGGAGAACAATTACGCGTGGGGACTTCGCAGGCCATTACAGCCTTCTTGGTTTCTGTGGCGAAGCTAGCATAACTTAAACACGTAGGCTGCGTACGCTGCTTGGCGCGACCGCTGGAACCTCATCTCCTTAAAGCGGCGGTGTCCGCCCGACTTGGTGAGTCAGAGCTGTGCTCTCAGTGAAAAGGAAATGCTGTTATTAAAGAGAATGCTCACGACCCCTTCGTCTTAACTATGAGAGTTTTCTCTCGGGTGAGAAGGGACTAATTGTTGGGCTCCTGACCGGCCGTTAAGCACTGCGCGTGCGCAGTGGGAACCCCCTTATGGGGAGGGGGTGCTAGGGGCCCGAGGAGGCGGGGGCCGGACCTGGACCTTTTGCGCTGTGCAGTTCGACTACGCAGGCGCAGCCAAGGGCAAATGCGTCCTGTTAACTACAATTAGGTTCCCCAGTTTGTAATTTTGTGGTGTTTTTATCCAGTGATGGACATTATGTGTTAAGGTTCACGAGGGAAGAGTATATCCAACATTTCAGTTGTGTTATCTTGTGAATATTGTTACCTGAACATCATGGGCGTTCGACAGATTTTGATTGTTGATGGCTAATTCATAGAAGAGCAAAATAAACTTGGAATTTGTGACTTGAGTGCAGCTAAGCAAAAGTGAAAACAAACTTGAACACTAAAGAGTCACTTGTAGGACTATCGTGGGTCTATAGGGATAGTAACAGTAAACCAGTTCTTTGAAGATGTTCATGAGACTGTATTTTTAAAAAAATTATTAATACTTTATTTTTAAAAACCGTTTTAGATTTACAGAAAAATTGAGCAGATGGTACAGAGTTCCCATATAAACACCCCCGCCTTACACACACACACAGTTTATTATTAGTATAGGTCAGTATGATATATCTGTTACAATTAATGACTAATATTGACAAATTATTATTAACTAGAGTCTGTAGTTTATTCATATATCCTGAGTTTTAACCTAATTTTTTTTCTGTCCCAGGATTCCATTTAGGATAGATGTTAAGTTGTCATGTGTCCTTAGCTTTCTTTTGGTTGTGACAGTTTTCACGCTTTCTTAGTTTTTGATGACTGTTACAGGCTCAATTGTGTCCCTCCAAAATTCATATGTTGAAGTCAGTACCTCAGAAGTAGCCATATGTGGAGATAGGGTCTTTAAAGAAGTAAAATGAAGTCATTATGGTAGGCCCTAATCCCTTATGACTGGTGTCCTTATAAGAAGAGATTAGGACACAAGAGGGGAGACCATATAAAGATATAGAAGACAGCAATCTATAAGTCAAAGAGCGAGGCCTTCAAATGAAACCAACCCTGCTGTCCAAGTTCAATCTTGGACTTCTAGCCTCTAGAACTATGAGGAAATAAATTTCTGTTCTTTAAGCTACCCAGTGTGTGGTACTTTGTTATGGCAGCCCTACCAAACTTAATACAGTGACCTTGACATTTGAGGATTACTGGTCAGGTATATTGTAGTGTGCCCTCCTACTGGAATTTGATGTCTTTCTCATGGTAAGACTGGCAGTAGGGGTTTTGGAGAGGAAGATTGCAGAGGAGCAGTGCGTTTTTCAGAATATCCTATCAAGGGTATGTAATATGAATGTGATTTATCACATTGATATTGACCTTGATCACCTCCTTAAAGTAGTGTTTGTCAAGTTTCTCCACTGTAAGATTACTCTTTTCTATCCTCCACCTCCTTTCCATACTGTACTCATTGGAAGGAAGTCCTTTTGCACAGTCTACATTTGAGGATTAGAGAGTTATGTTCTCCCTCCTTTAAGGTGGAGTATCTACATACTTTATTTATTTATTTATTTTTTTTTTAAAGATTTTATTTATTTATTTGAGACAGAGAGAATGAGAGAGAGAGAGCACATGAGAGGGGGGAGGGTCAGAGGTAGAAGCAGGCTCCCTGCCAAGCAGGGAGCCCGATGCGGGACTCGATCCAGGGACTCCAGGATCATGACCTGAGCCGAAGGCAGTCGCTTAACCAACTGAGCCACCCAGGCGCCCAGTATCTACATACTTTATTTGGAATTCCTCTGCATGGGAGATTTGTCTGTCCCTGCCAATTTACTTAATCATTTATTTATATCAGTATGGACACATGAGATATTTATGTATAATTTGTGTTATAAGCCAATGTTAACTTTATTTTGTTGCTCAAATTGTTCCAGCTTTGGACATTGGGAGCTCTTTCAGTTGTCTACAGTGAAATGCCCCCATCCTTTTAATTTTTTAATTTAAAAAAAATTTTTTTTTAGCACTTCTTGGCACTATAAGATACTCCGGACTTTCTGTATATTTTTTTATCTCAGTCTGAAGAATCAGTTATTTCTCTAAGGATTCTGATTCCTTTTATTGGAGAATGGTATTAGAACCAAGATATGTGTGCTTTCTGCCACTGGGGTGTTGTTTCCTTTAGGCTCGCTTGCTCTCTGTACATTTATTTTTCAATTATCACTTTTTTTTGTATCTGTATCCAAACTATCCAATTCTCCAATGTTTTTTGAGTGCCTCTTCTGATCTACAAGCTGCAAAGTATTTAAATATATACTAAAATGTATGTCCCATCAAGTAGCAAACTTTTTTTTTTTTTTTTTACTACATTTCACATGATTATAAGGTTAGCCTTTACTGGGGCCATTTCCACCTAACCTGAAATTGAACAAATTAATTCCTTTTGACTTTGAGGTCAGTCAGCTGGTATGTAGGGTTGAAATGGCAGGGGAGAAGAAGTTTGTTGCATCTTGTGGTTTTTAAACTGTGTATGTGATGTGAGAAACATTTCACCATATGGATCAAAGTATAGATGTGTTTCTGTATCTCTGATTTTGCGATTAATGCTTAAGTGCTTTATTTTTTTTTTAGAGAGAGGGAGAGTGCGTGCACATGTGCGCATGCCCCCCCCCACACACACACACAAGGAGAGGAGGGGCAGAGGAAGAGGGAGAGAATCTTAAGTAGGCTCCATGCCCTCCAGTGTGGACCCTGATGCGGGGCTCCATCTCACAACCCTGTGATCATGACCTAAGCTGAGATCAAGAGTTGATGCTTAACCGACTGAGCCACCCAAGTGCCCCTTATTTTTTTGATGCTAAATGCTTTAAAACAAAACACTACATTTTCATCCTCATTCATCTTTCTCAGTTTATGAGAGGACTTTTGCAAATATTAATGATTGTCATTTAAACAAGTAATTTTAAGAACCCCAGAGTAGGGTGCCTGGGTGGCTCAGTTGGTTAAGCAACTGCCTTCGGCTCAGGTCTTGGAGTTCCAGGATCAAGTCCCGCATCAGGCTCCTCTCCCTCTGACCCTCCCCACTCTCATGCTCGCTCTCTCTCATTCTGTCTCCCAAATAAATAAAATCTTAAAAAAAACCAAAAAACCTCAGAGCAATATTTTAATACAGAGTCATCTAAGAAATGATAAGATAAATGATGATCATTTCTCATTGTGTTAGTTTCTTAGGGATACTATAACAAATTACCACAAACTGAGTGGCCTAAAACAATAGAAATTTATTCTTTCACAGTTCTCTGGGCTAGAAGTCTGAAATAAAGGTTTCTGCAGGGCCATGCTTGCTCCACTCCCAACTCCCCACCCCTGTTTTAGAGGAAGATCCTTCCTTGCCCCTTTGTCTCTTCCTAGCGCCTGGTGGTGCCCAGCAGTCCTTGGTTTTCCTTGGCTGTAGACACATCACTCCAGTCTCTGCTTCTGTGGTCATAATGGTGTTCTCCCTGTGTGTGTCTGTGTCTCTAATAAAAACACCAATCATTGGATTAGGACCTCCATTAATCCAGTGTGACCTCACATCTTGAATACATCTGCAGAGACCCTATTTCCAGATAAGGTCACATTCATAGTTTATGGGAGTGTGGCTAGGACTTAAACATACCTTTTTTAAGGGGACACAGTTCAATCCATAACACTGGTCATAGTCAGAAACTAGATTTTCCAGCCATATGTGATAACTTGGATGATCTGATGCAAACCATGGTTATTGGTCTTTCAGTTTTTCCTAAATCCCAGTTGTTTCCAAGGAAATAGCAGTTAATTTAATCCCATAAAGGAAAAGGCTTCCAGCCTGGCTGATCTATAATCAAATTTTCCAAATTTGAGTTGAGCCTGAGATCTTTAAAATTAAGGCTAAAGGAAGGACAAATAACTTGGAGTTGATTTTTGATGTTATAAAATCAGAATAGCAGTAATAAATGTTACTTTCCTCATTGAATATTAGTGTACTTGTTAATAAATTTTAGTGAAGAGTAAAGTATTTCACTACTTAATATGGACAAAGCACCATGGAGAATTGAAATAATTATAAGACTCTGCCCTAAAGAAGATCTTGTTTGGGGAAAGAAAAAAAATGAAAATTCATTGTAAGTCTCTATAACTGTATACTGCATCATCTTTAACTTATTATGGAAATTTTCAAACAGTGCAAAAGGTAGAGTGTAGTGAACCCTAATGTACTTACCACTCACAGTTATCAGTATTTTCTAAGTCATTATTAAACCAATGTTTAAATGTCAGTTTTAAAGCTACAAGGCTGTTAGGATATAGGGCTGTTATTTCATTGAAAAATACTGAAATTACAAGATAAATTTTTTTATTATTGCCATATGTGCCTTCATATTCCTGTTTTCCAGATTTTGTAGTTATGTTTATTAGTAAATAAGATTATATGGTGAAGATGAAGAAAGTGTGGGGTTTCTAAATCCTTTCTATCAAATCACGTATAATTAGTCATGTTCTTTAATCAAGAATTAATTGATGAAATACTTTATCAAGCATTGTGCTAAATGCTGAAACATATAAAAGTTTATATTAAATATTTGAGTATACTAAGTCTTTTCTTAAAATCTGTCCCTTTACAAAATTCAGTATAACTCTATATTTTATTCTCATGACCAGAGATACCCTTTTTGGACTAGATTATAGAAATTTACTCCAAATCCTTCATAAGAAAATGAGACAGAGGTCAGCTAATTTGTCCAAAGTCTCATGGTTATATTACTTATGTGATGTTTATTGCCTGTATCAATGACTGTGCTGATCAGCTTCCTTTGATTCTTTAAAGATCTATAGACTTATTTTTATTTATTTATTTATTTGTATTTTTTAAGAAGATTTTATTTATTTACTTGACAGAGACACGGCGAGAGAGGGAACACAAGCAGGGGGAGTGGGCGAGGGAGAAGCTGGCTTCCTGCGGAGCAGGGAGCCTGATGCGGGGCTCAATCCCAGGACCCTGGGATCATGACCTGAGGCGAAGGCAGACGCTTAACGACTGAGCCACCTAGGCGCCCCTAGACTTTTTTTTTTTTCCCTAGGCAAAGAACTTTATTAACCTTGTTTCAAACTTTATTCCCAGGCTTCTTCAGCTTAATTAGCTGCAAAGAATGAATTGTGTATAAGCAAAAACTGAAAAGAGCTGCAGTGTCCAAGGGGCTTGGGCTTAAAAATATTATAAGAGATCTAGATTTTATCAGATCCACGAACAAAATTTTAAAAAGCAGTCATAATGTAAAATAGTAGCTCCCAGTAACTTTTTCAAGTTTTATGTTCTTCAGAAGTTGACTCAATTCAGTTTGCTTCATTCTTGGAAGCTTCATCAAAATTCTCCACAAGATCTGGAACTTCATCATCATCATCCTCTCTGGTAGCAAGTGGTGCTTTTCCATCCACAGATTGTTTGGGCAGAGCTTCAGCCAGTCTTCTTAAACTAGTCAGACTGTCTGCACCAAGTTGGTTTAAGATACTGGGTAGCATTTCTGTCAGCTGCTTTGTCTCAGCATGGCCTGTAATGGTGAAAGTGTTCACTGCCAGTGATGCCTGAACTTTGGGGTTGTTAAAGTGGATCACTGTTCCTTGGTTTGTGAACATATTCACTTCTTCAATACCAGAGATATTGTTTACCCCTAACTTCTTTAAGGAGAACTGAAATTTTTTATCATCTGCTGTAGCCGTTCTATGAACCACCTTCTTCTTTCGGCGAGCATTTCCTTTCCCACCAGTGCGCACTTGTGCTTGCAGTTTGGCGAGTTTCTCCTGGTTCATGATAGTTTCTTTCATCTTGTTGGAGCGGAAATGGGACCGCACGGGGGAATAGGGTTGGCGCTCGGGGTCTCGGGTGGACCAGCTGAGATTAGGTGCACACCGCCCCTAGACTTATTTTTTAAAAATACACACTTGGGACACCACCTGGGTGGCTCAGTTGGTTAAGCATCTGCCTTTGGCTCAGGTCATAATCCCAGGGTCCTGGGATTGAGTTCTACATTGGGCTCCTTGCTCACTGGGGATCCTGCTTCTCCCTTTGCCTGCCTCTCCACCTGCTTGTGTGCTCTCTCTCTCTCTCTCTCTGACAATAAAAATCTTAAAAAAAAAAAAAATACACACTCATGGGGCATCTGGGTGGTTCAGTCAATTAAGCATCCAACTCTTGGTTTTGGCTGGTCATGGTCTCAGGCGTATGGGATTGAGCCCCACATCAGTCTCTGCCCTCAGCGCAGAGTCTGCTTGTCCCGCTCCCTCTGTTCCTCTCCTGCTTGCTCTTGCTCTCTCTCTCAAAAAGATCTTTTAAAAAAAATAAAAATACTCATGGTAAAATCATTCAAAGAATACAAAGATATAAAATAATTAACATTTCCTGATCTCTGTTTTTACTTCCTAGAGCTTACCAGTTTTTAAACTTTTTTTGTAATTTTAGGAATTTTCTATACTATTTTTTTTTTTAAGATTTATTTATTAGAGTGTGGGGGGGGGGCAGGGAGGGGCAGATGGAGAGAGAATCTTAAGCAGACTGCACTGAGCGTGGAGCCTCACATGGGGCTTGATCCCAGAACCCTGAGATCATGACCTGAGCAGAAACCAAGAGTCAGAAGTGACTGCGCCATCCAGGCGCCCCTAAATTGCATTCTTTTTTTTTTTTTTTTAAAGATTTTATTTATTTATTAGAGAACAAGCAGGGGGAGCAGTAGAGGGAGAGGGAGGCTCTCTGATGAGTAGGGAGCCTGACGCTGGGCTTGCTCCCAGGACCCTGCCAAAGGCAGACGCTTAACTGACTGAGCCATCCAGGCACTCCTAAATTGCATTTTTTTTTTTAAGATTTTATTTATTTATCTGACACACAGAGAAAGAGAGAGCACAAGCAGGGGGAGAGGCAGAGGGAGAGGGAGAAGCAGGCTCCCCACTGAGCAGGGAGCCCAACGCGGGGCTGGATCCCAGGGTCCCGGGACCATGACCTGAGCCGAAAGCAGGTGCCCAACTGACTAAGCCACCCAGGTGCCCCTAAATTGCATTCCTAATAAGAAAAAACCTCAAATGGGATCATTATTCATAGTGTATCACACTTTTTTAAAAGATTTTATTTATTTATTTGACAGACACAGCGAGAGAGGGAACATGAGGGGGAGTGGGGGAGAGAGAAGCAGGCTTCCCACCAAGCAGGGAGCCTGATGCGGGGCTTGATCCCAGGACCCTGGGATCCATGATCTGAGCTGAAGGCAAATGCTTAATGACTGAACCACCCAGGCGACCCAGTTTTTTTCACTTCTTAAGGCAGTTTATTTATCAGTATATGTCAGCATATAAAAGTCCATCTAACTCATTGTAATGGCTGAATAACAATCGACTGTATGGTTCACTTTTATCTCTGCCTTAAAAGTGACCTTAAAAGCAGATGTTCCCAGTTATAAACATGTTGCAGGTTTTTGGGTAACCTGGTGAGTATACTCTTCTATGGTTTAAGTTCTTTAAGTAGAATTGCTAGGTCAGAGGGATGTGCATTTACAATTTTGCTAAAATACGGTAACGCTAAATTGTCTCCACAAAAGACTATTGGGTATTTTACCTACTCCCTCATTCACCACTCGTCCTCTGTGGCCAAGTCAAGTTTCTCAACTGCAGACTTAATTGAAGCATTTTATTAAATACCTCCTAACTTCTTTGACTTTTACTGTCACCTTCTTTGCTATGTTTTTATTCCATTCTGCTTCTCACAATTTCACATCTCTTTTTGTATTTTTCTCAGCCTAAGTGTATTAAACACTATATATGAATAGTAGCTTCCATAAAAACTTGGGGTTAAGAAGCCTTGGAAAACATAGTTAAAGTAGAAGTGACTGGTTTCAACAAACAAAAATGGCTACAAGTAATACAAATCAATCTGTTGAAAATATGCAAGTAAAAACTTATTGAGCATAGGAAAACTTTTGAAGTTTCTTCTTTTTTTTTTTAAATAATAAAAGCTTCAATTTATGATCTTGTGAAAGGTAGGGACAGGAAGATATTTTTCCAAAGATAAAATGAAATCTGGTTAAGTCTCAAATTGCTTTTAAAGAAGAAAAGAGAGTTGAGTAAAAATGGCTTGGCTTGATTACCAACCCCACGCTCCCCACCCCCCCCCAGCCCATTTGTAAACTTGAGGAGTGCTATCAAAAATGATACTGAGAAAGTCTTTGTGGTGATATTAAGCACTACTTTTTGAAGGCTCTTTTGCTGAGTTTTCATATGTTTCTCATTTAATCCTCACAAGAACTCTATGAAGTAGACACTATGTCCTCTGTTTTACAGATGAGATAAAGGAGAATTAGAGAGTGGTTAATTTGCCCATGTTCATACAGCTAGTGAATGGTTTAGGTAGGCATCATGAACCAGAGCTTGTGCTCTGAAGTCCAGGTTACAGGTGATGGTCAGAAACTAAAAAGAAGAACTGAACAAGTTGTTTATGACAACCATTAAACATGAGTAAGTGAAAGTAACTTTGGAGTGATTTTTAGAGAAGTAAATCTGTATTGGAAATTATGGTAGGGAGTAAGTACACATAATTTTCTTTCCTTTTTTTTTTTTTTAAAGATTTTATTTATTTATTTGACACAGAGAGACACAGCGAGAGAGGGAACACAAGCGGGGGGAGTGGGAGAGGGAGAAGCAGGCTTCCTGCAGAGCAGGGAGCCCGATGCGGGGCTCAATCCCAGGACCCTGGGATCATGACCTGAGCCAAAGGTAGACGCTTAATGACTGAGCCACCCAGGCGCCCCAGTACACATCATTTTCATCATTAACGTGGTTTTACTGAATGCACATCTCTTCGCAACTCTAGGAGGCACTGTATAGAGCTAGTTATAATGCCTACGTTGTATGAGTTTATAACCTATGACAGAAAAATCCATACATTGAGTTCTGATATACCATTAGAGCTTTGGAAAACACAGCAAACCATGCTTACACCAGCTTTTTGGTTCTCATAAATACAACCATTTCCTTATCGATAACCTTTAAAAGTAAATAGAAGGAGCCAGAGACAGTTCATTTTCTCAGTTGGTATTTAGTGACTGCTGTGTGCAAGAAGCTGGAAGATAAAAAGAATACATTTGTCTTTCTATCAACTTTTAAAAGCTGTTGATCTAATGGGAATAAAATGCAAACGTTCGAGGGACAAATTGTTTTCACCTTGCTGGTGTTAATTTTTAAAATTAGAATTTTATAGAAAAATTTAAATTAAAGCATTTTATTACTTCTTTGTGCCATTTAAGTTAATACCAGGTGGATGAGATCGTCTTTTCAAATGTTTGTTGTTCCTTTTTTCTCAGCATGTATGACAGTACCTAAATTGTTTGACAGTATTTTGTATTAATGAGTTGTTCCAGTAGATAAAAAGCTATTTTGAGAGGAAAAAAATGTTAAGTTTTGCTTTCTTATTTGTGATGTACCAATTTCCCTTAACTTTAAAATGGTAAATAGTTTCTCATTATAAAGTTAATGGAAGAAAAAGCTCCAGATTAATTTGGAGATGATCACACTTTGATGTTGCATCTCTAGAATTTATTTTTATTCTAGTAACTCTTCATAATCTAAGAGTAAACATATACTATTTTTCTTTCCCCCCCCTCAGGGCATAAGTAATCTTGCTGCTATGCTTCCAAGCTGTAGTCTGAATCAACCTAAATTTTAAACAGAAGGTGAACCTCTGAGGTCAGTCAAAATAGCAGTTGGTATTTCTTCTGGGTGTTCCTCTTTTGTTAATTGTTACCTTTTAATTAAAGTTATGAAGGGTTCTAGTAAGTCATTTAGCTTTTAAAGTGTTTAAAGGCATAATTGAAAAAGAGGAGAGGGGAAAAAGGAGAGAAGAAAGAAAATCTGAAGAGAGATTAGAAGCAGCAGCATATGTAGCTTGGAACTGATACCCAGTCCAGTCATTGGTCTTATGTGTGGTGCTGCTGAGTTTCTATTTTGCCATATTCCAGTGATGCCATTATAATAGACCGTATTAGTGTAACTAGAAGTCAAGTGCACTTGACTATTAAGAAAGTCAAGGTAACAAAGGAATGCATCTTTCCTAATTTACAGTGTTCTTCAGCTGAAAGGTCAGGATCTGCCATTGATAGAACTCTGTAACATTCTGTGAATGCTGCAAAGACTAGAGCTGCAAACTCTTAAGAGACTGAATTTAACAGCCAGTTGTCCTATTTGAGTGGGTATTTCTTACTTCCTTATTAATCTGGCTTTTTTATTTTTTGTGATCCTGCAATGCTGAGGCTTGCTTTTGTCTTGTTTTCAGAATAGAGGAAAGGGTCAGTCTAAAAAGATTCATTTAGTAAAAATTTATTTAATGCCTGCTCTATGCTAAAAATGAAGAAACATACCCTACTTACCATGTGTGTCATTGGTTCTTGAACAGGGTTGTATATCAGTGTTGGATAACGTACAAATATACTAGACTTGTAGGAATTTTAAACTTTTTATTATGAAAGTTTTCTAAGTAATTTAGAGAAAAGTAGACTAGTGTGATGAAACCCCTCCTCCACACCTATCACCTAGATTGAGTAGTTACTAACGTATATTCTCTCTCCCTTTGTTTTCCATGCTATTTACATGTTAAGAAACTTGGTCTTGTAGACTGTCTCACCTTCTGGATTTGTCTGATTGTTTCTTTTGATACAGTTTATGTCATTCTTTTGTTCGTTGTAATTTCTTTATCCTTATCCTGGAAGTGAGATCCAAAAGCTCAAATGGATTCAGTTAGACATTTTTGGTGAAAATATTCATAGTGATTCTGGGGACATAATATATCCAAGAGGAGACTCCTGATAGTCTTGTAGGGGTGATATTTCAGCAACCTTTGAATTTGATTTCCTATCAACTTTTAAGATTTCCTGAATCAGTTGTTCATTATTTCATTCATCATCATCATTCTAATTCTATTCTACTTCTGCATTTGTTAGCTGTAATTATTTGTAAGGATGAGTTTTCCTTCCTCAGCTGGAACTGTTGTTTGGTTACCCTTTGTAGGGAGTCTTGGTTGGGGAGAAACTAAATCACTTTTTTCCTTATAATCTTTAAGATAACTATATTTTCAGAGATCTGTATTGGAAAAAAATAGATTTTTTTTCCCCATCTTTTTGAGCTAAATTGATTAGAGCTATGCTTGCTATCAAGCTCTGACACCACCATTAACATGAAATTTTATACTCTTGCTTGCCAACCTAAAAATTTCAGTAGCCTCTGGCAGCCTGTTGACCAGAATTTTAGAGCTCTAATCACATAACTGTATCATCCTATGATAATTTTTGATGTGTGAGCTTTTAAAATTCAAGAACTCTCATTCTCATTTTTTGACTGTTTATTTTGTTAAAGGTAGAAAATCAAATATATTTTAAAAGGCAGGATGTGGGATCAAGGAGGACAGCCTTGGCAGCAATGGCCCTTGAACCAGCAACAGTGGATGCAGTCATTCCAGCACCAGCAGGATCCAAGTAAGGAAACAAATAGAATTTGGAAGTTGGGGAAGGGGAGATAGAGATGAGTGGGAGATAGGCGATGGGATTCAGGGAAATGGAATTGGGATTGATTTATTGGAGCATTTTATGAACAAAATTTTATCTTTTCTCATAAATAATATAGCTATAGGATACATATTAGGGAATGGATTTCTCTTTGGAGGACTTCCCCAAAGAGTAGAAAGCTTTATGAATATTTTACATTTTCAAAACTGATTTAGTTCTTGTTTTTCTAAAGAAAGAGAAAAATCTTCCTTAAATGTGTTGCTTAAGTAAAACACACTTCTGTTGTTAATTCCAAATCTTACAATTCTATGTAGCTCATAGTCACCTGATGGTATGCTATATATATCATTTGGAATATTTCAAGCGTATATGGAGGTAGAAAAGAATATAGGGAGCCCCCATTTATTATTTAGCTTTAATAGTTATAAACTCATGGCCAGTTTTGTTTCATTGATATGACCCTTCCACTGCCCTGCTTTTATTGGGTTAATCTGATTGTTTCTTTTTTTAATACCTACATAGATAGCATTCTTTTATAGGACTGTACTGTAATTTAATAAATCACTTTTGGATGATTGGGTGTAGCTTTTTACTTTTTAAAATAATTACCATAATTTTGTATACATGTCATTGCATTGTTACTTGTCCAGTTATTTGCTGAGGAAAAAAAAAAATCCAGGAACTAGGTTTCTTACATCACTGTTGCACATTTGAAAAGTTTTAGATACACATTGCTTAAGTTCAGCTCCACCTGGGTTATGCCAGTTTATGTTTCCACCAAAATGTATGAGAATACCTGTTTAATCTTAATGAGATGTGAAAAAACATCTTATTCTACTTTGTTTCCTTTATTTATAATATTAGATTTTAAAATGTTATGTATAGATATTGGAGAAGGGAAGAGGACCTTTAAGATAGCAGGGCAATACATTTTGAGTAAAGAATGACTAAGGAGATGTGTTTTGACTAGAGAAGGGAGCCATAGTAAAGAAGGGTGATGGTGAGGAGGAACAGGGGTAGATAACTGTATTTCTCCTGTCTTAAGATCCAGTGTAGGCCTGGGTAGGACCTGTTTGAAGAAGTGAGTTTGATTGTTTGTCTTTACAGTAGTTAAAAAAAAGAAAAGACTTTTAAAAGACTAAACTAAGGTACAAGGGATAAATTTCTTATGAATTAATATTAGAAATCATTAAGAGTGTTTTTGTGGAGTTGTTAAATTATTTTGTAGCCTGGATATGGGTTATTTTCTAAGCATCCTTCCAGCCATAACATTCTGTAATATTTAAAATCTCTAGTAAGGAATAACTGAGACGGTTGTTTTACATAGAGGCACTATTCCTTTTAGCTCTTAAATTCTGAGTGCTAAATTCTGCTATGTTAAATTATGTTAGGCCAGATTGACTGGGCTGCATTGGCTCAAGCTTGGATTGCCCAAAGAGAAGCTTCAGGGCAGCAAAGTATGGTAGAACAACCACCAGGAATGATGCCAAATGGACAAGATATGTCTACAATGGAATCTGGTCCAAACAATCATGGGAATTTTCAAGGGGATTCAAACTTTAACAGAATGTGGCAACCAGGTTTGTTGTTTCATGTTATCCAGATTTTAGGATTATTTTTAAAATAAAATGTGGATTAAATTAAACTGTTTAATTTGCTTAGTTTTATGACTTCTTGAAATTAATGCTCCTTAAAGAATAGGCAGTTTCATTAATTTTGTGGTTAAAGTTATTCTGTACTCAATCTGCTAGCATTGTGGCACTCAGTTTGATTCTTTTCTTGGTTCTTCATTCCTAGGCTGACAGGGGCTGGGAACACTGGAAACCTCACTTGGCATCTAGGGAAGAGAGCATTCTATGTCTCTCTGTTGCAACCTCTGGCCTTTTCAGAAGCAGCACTGGCAGAGCAAAACATGTCTAGTCTCTAATTAAAGAAATACTGTGTCACTATGTGACAGATTACTCTGTCAAATATACTCTGCCCCTACCATCCACCCATCTTTTTCTTCCCTTTTTTTTCAGATAGTGAAGATCTTCCATAAGTTTTTATCTGTTTTACTTTTTTGTTTGTTTGTTTGCTTTTTTAATTCACAGTATGATTTAGCTTTCTTGATGCTAGTTCAGTTTTCCATGTCTTGTGTTATTATTTTTAATAGTCACTTCAAAACATTTATGGAGGAATCTTACATTTGAGTATGCTGATGGTGAAGTTTTAATCTCCCTTTCCCTGTTGATACTTATTATTGTTTCTCAATGTAAGAGTGGAAAATTCAGGAGATAATCCTCTAATATCACTTTTAAAAGAATAATGAATATTCTAATCTTTGATACTCTGAGGTAGTTTATTTCTAGTTTTCTTGAAGCTACACCAAATTTCCCCAAGTTTGAAAATGTTTTGGTTCCCAAGTTCAAATTCATAAATGACTCACCCTGGCATTCCCACTCCCCAACTTTATTCTACTGGCTTTCTTTGTGACCTGGGCAAGTGATTTACCGCTGTGTGCCTCAGTTTCCCCTCCTTAAATTGGCAAAAATAATACCTGATTTCTCCCTACCTCACAGGGATGTTGTGAGGATAAATGTGTTCATGGAAGAAAAAAATTATATATAAAATCTCAAGGTGTTATTTTTTATGGTGTTGTTATTGAACAGAAATAGAAAAATTCAACAAAAAAATTGCTTTGGATTTTGTTACATTTATTAAAAAAAATAATTTCAGGCATTTGATTTCTATATGTTTAGGATATGAATTAGAGTGGAGTTAGCTCATTTGAATTATTTATTAGTTTAATTGCTTATTTTTAAGATATACAAGAGGAATTTGACCAAGAAGTCATAAATTTTTAAATCTGTTTCTTTGCTGAAAAATCTTTCTTGAGATCTTAAAAATTCGTGTTGATTTTGTTATAACCCCCTGTTGAATGTTTTTATGCCTAAATCCTAAATAGAATGGGGAATGCATCAGCAGCCCCCACACCCCCCTCCAGATCAGCCATGGATGCCACCAACACCAGGCCCAATGGACATTGTTCCTCCTTCCGAAGACAGCAACAGTCAGGACAGTGGGGAATTTGCCCCTGACAACAGGCATATATTTAACCAGAACAATCACAACTTTGGTGGACCACCCGATAATTTTGCAGTGGGGCCAGTGAACCAGTTTGACTATCAGGTGAAAGATATTTTGTTGCTTTAATATTGTAGATGTGCACGTAATCCATTCTTTGGAAGTGTCTCATCAAGAGTACCTAAGATCTGTGTTTCACTTTTCAGTCTTGTACAGATAAGGGTATATTATGTCTTAGAAAAGTTATCAATTTTTGGGTATTAAAATCATTAGATTCTTATTTTCTGGTTTTTGATTTGCTTAGGAGAATGATATAAAGGATTGTTAGGGAAAAGTTTGGAGAAAATGAAAAATGTGTAAGTGCAATAGCTATATGATGTTTTGTTTTCTAATAATTTCAAAATGGTATATTTAAATGTTGAATAAAGTTTAGAAAATGCACAGTAGTTGAATACATTATTTGTCAATAATAGATTATGGATAAGACATGAATAAAATACATGAAGAACAGAGTATCTTCCTAAATGCAGTTCCTTCTGCTATGTAGAATTACGACTTCTAGTGATGTCATTTTTTTTTCCCATTCTGACATGACATGTTAATGGAATTGTACATAATTTCCTTTGTAGCATCTAATTCATTCCTAGGGACATAGAACTCTATGGGGAATAGTAACATTATGTGGAGCTTTATTTTCTCTAACTACTCTGCCAAGGGTCCACCTTTAAACTGCAGTGCTAGGTATCATTTGAAATAACTGATTGCAGTTGTTACCTTATAAACTGAGCGATCATAATTCAAAATTTTGAAAAAACTCCTACATTATTTCACTAATTAGATTAATAATGGACATAAATTTAACCAGTATTTACCTTGAGAGTAATCTTTATTCATACATATTCAGATAAGTGTGGTATACTCATACTTGGTATACAGATATGACAGTTTTTGTTTGGTTTGGTTTTGAAGAAATGTAGTGGCAGGGAGCTTCTACTTACACCCTATTATCTTGATGGATCCCTATGCTAACAAGCCAGAGAGCTCTGTTGGCAGTGGGCTTAGAAAAGCCTCTGAAAATAGCAAAATTGCAAAAAATATTTAATGATTCAATAACTTTTATTTTGCTTAAAATAGATACTTACTGCAAGATTATAGAAACAGGTTCCCCTAAGAAATAACTTAGAATTGATTTAAAAATTTTTTTCTTGTATTTTCTAGTTATAGAAAAATTGACAATTTCTTGGTAGTGGAAGGACTAGTTTATAAATGGATTCAGAATGAAGAAGGTCATATATATATATATCCTTTCCTATACTTCTTGGAAATAGTGTACTAGCTGAATTTTAGATGGCTCTTTGCATTTACATAGGCAGAAAATCTTTATCTTTCTTAAGAAGAGTAAGCCTAGGTTCTTGGGGCTACAGAAATATCGGTGGATATTAGAACCATGGAATTCTTGGATTTGCTGCACACATGGATTTCTACTGTCCCAGTTCATAACACACGTGTATCCCAGAGAGTATATTGTATTAATGTGAAGAAAAATAAACTGCAATACTCTTTCAGCATGGGGCTGCTTTTGGTCCACCGCAAGGTGGATTTCATCCTCCTTATTGGCAACCAGGACCTCCAGGACCTCCAGCACCTCCCCAGAATCGAAGAGAAAGGCCATCATCATTCAGGGATCGGCAGAGATCACCTATTGCACTTCCTGTGAAGCAGGAGCCTCCACAAATTGGTAGCTATTTAAATTTAGTGAACCACAGTTGGCATGATTTCTTGATCATGTATCTTAAATAGTTCTCATGCTTCTGATATGTTAGGAATTGATAGTTTAAAACCCTATCATTTTATAGTCATAACCCTTTAAGTTACAAAAAGGATACTGGTATAAAATATAAAAAGTTCTGAATAATTTTCTTTAAAAAATATTGTTACCTTAAACTCCAAATTTTGTGATAAATTGTAAATTTATCATGGCCATAGCATCTTGATATTTTTTCAATGTTGATAATTTGATACATTATACCAGTTTATGAACATTTCCCCCTTTTAAAACCTGTTAGTTGTTCTCTGTCTCTGGTCTCTTTCCACTCTCCATTCATCTGATACACTAATGTCAGATTCATTTTCCTTTTATTATTTCAAATTTCCAGAAATATTTTGGCAGAAGATTTAAATTTTTAACATAACTAATTTAGGCCTAGTGACAAGTTACAAACTTACACTACTTTATATCTAGAAATCCAAATCGAACACTTAATAGACCAGAATGTTCAAGTCTTAACTTTTTATTACAAAGTAGACATTTTAAGAAGATTCTAACTTTTTTAACTTAGGGAACCATACTTGTTCAGATGAATTCTCAGTGTGAAAATAGACTTGTGCTTTGGTTTGACTCTGTTCTGTTTTCGTATTTTAGGAAGCAGTGTAGTGTAAGAGTTTGGCTTGGAATTAGCCCACATCACTACTACTGTCTCTTTAATTTTGAGCACATCACTTAATCTTTATGAGCCTCAGTTTTCTTATTTGTAAAAGAGATTGAGTAATAGTGATTTTTTTTTTTTAATTAAGCAAGATGATGGCTTAATGTGCTTTCATAGTGCCTGGCTTATTATAAGCATTAACACAGTATTCACTGCTGTCATTAAAAATGATCTTAAAGAGAAGCATAATGGTTAATGGGTTGCTTTACCACTGTCTTACTGGAGAATAATAGTTATAAGTACTCAAGTGGCACCAGGATTCTTTAATTTACTTAAAAAGTTTTAGAAATTCAAGAATAAGGAACTGATGCATTTATGATTTTTACTTAACTTAGAAATACATCTTTTCATATGAAACAGATGCAGTAAAACGCAGGACTCTTCCAGCTTGGATTCGAGAAGGTCTTGAAAAAATGGAACGTGAAAAGCAGAAGAAGTTGGAGAAAGAAAGAATGGAGCAACAACGTTCACAATTGTCCAAAAAAGAAAAGAAGGCCACAGAAGATGCTGAAGGAGGAGATGGCCCTCGTTTACCTCAGAGAAGTAAATTTGTAAGTGTTAGAATCACTTAACATGAAAGTCCGTGTGATTTATATGTGAAAATTATTGAACTAAATTAATTTAGCCTATAGAAAAGTATTAGTATAATATTCTTGAGATTACTTTTAGTAAGTATTTTGAGGATTATGTTTTTATGTAGTTATTGAGGGTAGAGTAAGGAGAAAAGAGGCAGTAAGTTTATAAAACATTTCTTTCCAGAGAGAAATTATTCTGTGGGATGCTATATAGGTCTTACCTTGAGAAACGAATCTATTTTCTTGTTTCAGTACAGCTGATTCCCTAGTGGCGGATTATAAGACAAAACTAAGTTAAAATGGCAAAAGAGGAGTAAATCTGCCTTTTTTGAACATTTAAATGTGTGTTTATACCAGATGATGTAATAACTTTAATAGTTTCTGACATGAGCACTAAAAGTAACAAAGTTAAATTTAACTTTAAAGCTTCATCACTTAGATGGTGTTGAGTGGGTTAGAAATTTTTTTATTTACCAGTAATGTGCTCTCAGATGACATGATAGCCACAGCACGGGCCAGTATGCAACTCTGGAAATAGGTCGGCCTCCCAAGGCCATTTTGTGCTTCAGAAATAAATCTCAGGGAGACAGCAGGGTAACTAGATTTAAGCAGACATTAGTTTAGCTTAAATTTCACGAATGCTGTAAGTTACTTTTATCTTTTGACAAAAGAACCATGCCAAAGATGTGTTTTTGTTGAAGACAAAGAAGAACCAAAAGACTGCCACTATTAAAGTTCACTTTTTTTTTTTTTGTAATTTTTAACTCTTTAGGTGAAATAGTGGATTTCCAGATTTAATAGGTTTAAGTGTCAAAGAATTGTTTGGAGATTATCTTCCCTCTCCTTCCAAATGCCTTTGGCCTTGTGTTCCATATAGTCTTTCCCTGATTCAGATAGTCTTTCCAAACTAGTATTTCAGTGATCACCTTGTCTTTTACTTAGTAGGACTGAAAGCCTACAGCCAGAAGCAAACTGCTGGCATTTCCTCCATCTGAAGTACATCTCATTTCTTATCTGTGCATTTCATAGCAAAAAAGAAGCAAATTAAGTCATAAGATTTTAGGTAAATACCTTATAGTTTTAAAAGTTATACTGAATAATATAAATGTGGTCCACTTACCCAGAGTTTTACAAGCCGCTCATTTCAGGACCATCATATATAATGGATATTAATTAAGTCAGTCTTGGCATGATATATTTCTAGTTATTTATAAAATAAAGTCAAAATTGACTAAGGAAAAAAATTTGAGACGTAATTAAAATAATTGAATATCATAAGCTATCTTGTAATCTTATATTTCCTTTCAGGTAATACTTTATACTACTAAATGAAGTCTGTAGTATAAATATCTGTTTCATAGTCTTTTTAATTTAGAGTTTTAAAATAGAGTGTGTAAAGTAATGATTTTACATTATAAGCCTGAATTTGGGCTACCCATACTATTACTTGTGTTTAGGATAGTGATGAGGAAGATGAAGACACTGAAAATGTTGAGGCTGCTAGTAGTGGAAAAGTCACCAGAAGTCCATCTCCAGTTCCTCAAGAAGAGCAAAGCGAACCAGAGATGACTGAAGAAGAGAAAGAGTATCAAATGGTAGAATGTTAAATTTCTTGCCACATATGTACAGGGTTTTTAAAAATTTCTTATTTTTATTTATTTATTTTTAGAGCGGGAAAGGGGGTGTCGAGGGGGAGAGAGAATCTTAAGTAGGGTCCATCCACGCCCAGCATGAAGCCCAACATGGGGCTTGATCTCACAACCCTGAGATCATGACCTGAGCTGAAATCAAGAGTCAGACACTTAACCAGCTGAGCCACCCAGGCACCCCAGTTTTTGTATTTTAGAATAATTTTCAAGATACTCAGTTCCTTGGAATGGTTGATACAATCTCTTCTTTAAAAATGTTTTATAAAATGGCTTTGCCCATTAAATTTTTTGAGAATATCAAACTGTATTAGTAACTATAATAATTAAATTAGAAATAATATACATAAATATATATAAACACATAAAATACCCTTTCATAGATGTTGCTGACAAAAATGCTTCTGACCGAAATTCTACTAGATGTCACAGATGAAGAAATTTATTATGTAGCCAAAGATGCACACCGGAAAGCAACGAAAGGTATATTGTGGGTGTTCTTGGTTTTGTTTTTCTGGGAGTATTTTGGTTTTGGTGGCTATTTTGGACTTTTTTTGGTTGTCCTTGCTGAATTCTAGCAGATATTTGAATATTTTCTTCTTGCATGTTTTAACTCTCCAGGAAAGGTTAGGTTTGAAGACACCATATTAAAACTATACAAATATTTTTCTTTTACCCAACTTGCCTGAGCACAAATTAGCAATTATGCTGTTGTTCTATAAAATGTATAGTGGAAAAATTCTTGATGTTCAATTTATTTCACCTGATTTTGTTTTTTTTATAGATACCATGGTATTGGTGTATAACTTCTAATACAGTTCAGTTTCACTAATGAATTATGAACCTTCAGTTTTCACAGTTTACCACTTGTAATTCTTACAGAAGCAAGAAATTCACTCATCCCCCCCATTTTTAGTAACACTTACAAAATATATTGAAAGCAAAATTAAATTATGGACCATACCTCAAAAATAAAATACTTGATGTACTGGTCAACATTTTTCATCATTATAAACCAATTTCAGCTCACTTCAGAATTATAATTTCAAGGCCAGACATGCTACTGGTTTAAAGTGAATGTTATGTTTTTAATGTTTCTTCTCTCCCCAAAAAGCAGCAATAGTAGTAGATTTAACAATACCATAGACTCTCATGACTATGAAATCGTGGCTATTTGTGTTAACATGTTGTTCCTGTTGTTGATGTGATACAAAGCTCCTGCAAAACAGCTGGCACAGTCCAGTGCACTGGCTTCCCTCACTGGACTCGGTAAGTGTTTTCCTTATTTGTGAGAGGGCCTTAAAGGGAAACTCACACTTACCTTGTCTCTCTACATGTTCTGTTTTGAAACTGTACTGTTCCTACTCAGTTTATAAAACCTAGGTCTTAGGTTTATATCAGTCTCTAAAAGGTTTGCCTATTTTTTTGACTAAAACATTCACAGAGGGATTATTATAAATCATTATAAATGTGACTAATTCATAGTTTATTGGGGAAAGTTGTAATAGTTCATAATTTAGCTGTGATAATATTTAAGCTCACTTTCAAAACTATTGCATACATGCTTTAGGGAGGAACCTATCCACTAATGCTTTAAGCACCTTTATTTAGATTGTGTTGTAGTTAAGTCGAGTTTTAACACAGAGGAAAAGAGTTTATCTTATAGTATCATTGTATAATAGTAGTGATGTGTTCATAATTTGCTCTTTGCATGGTATATTCTCAGGTATATAAAAGCTTAAACATGCCTTTTCCACATCATATCAAATTGATCTTTGTGGGGACCAACAGAAATGGGTAGAACCAAATGCCCATGTGATTTTGTGATGATTACTATTTAGGTCACTTCAGGGTGGGGAGTAGTTTTAGCACCATACCATTTCTGATCAATGAGAATTACAGTATTCTAATTTTTTTAGGGAAAAAATACTTTGCATTCTACCTGGGATTTCTGAGCTTTGAACAATGAAATAATTTTAGAAATACTTTTAGGATCATTGGTAGTTGAATTGACTGTGCTTTAGTGAGGCTTTGTTATTGCCCTGTTAAATGGTTTTATTGGTTAGGGTGAACAGTAAAACAAAATCATTATCACGGTTCCTTTGTGGTGAGAAATATATGAAATACTCCAGAAAGAATGAGATTCTGTTAATTTTCAGGAGGGATTTATGAACACCTTAAGAATGGAAATTTATACTCCTCCCCACCCCGAATAAGCATATTCTTCCAAGAAAAGGCAATTAAAAAAGAAATTAGCTTTCTTCTCGGACCTTAAAAATTTTTTAGTGTATAGAATAACTTTTCCATATGATAGACTGGGCTTTATGCACACAGGTGGACTGGGTGGTTATGGATCAGGAGACAGTGAAGATGAGAGGAGTGACAGAGGCTCTGAGTCATCTGACACTGATGATGAGGAATTACGGCACCGAATCCGGCAAAAACAGGAAGCGTTTTGGAGAAAAGAAAAAGAACAGCAGCTGTTACATGATAAACAGATGGAAGGTATAGCTTTTAGACTCCCTTAATTTTTGTCTAGTTTTGATTGTGTTTCTTTTTATTTTTTTAACCAACCTAACAATATCAAGGATAGAATTAATTAATGGTTAGAATATAGATAGTATGTGATGTAACTGAGACTAAGAGTTTTGGCTTATTTGTAGTTTTTATCAAAATTAATTGTAGTATTCAAAATATGTAGTTTACAAAAGGTAAACTTTGTCTTGTTTTGTAAGACGTTAATTTCAGTAGCTGTAAATTAAGATACAGTGTATTTTTATTTCTAAAGTTCTCAAAATGAAAAAAGGCTTTTGAAATTTGTAAAACTATTGAAAAGTAATTTGTTGCTAGAATATTTAATGTGTAGCTAGTATATTTGAGGAAATAAAAAGAGGACTTAATAGAAGCTTTTTTATGCAAAATACTATATATGACTGTAGTTCTTTAATGATATTAGGAATATTAGGAATACTGACTGAAAGAGTATTTTGAAGTTTTTGGAAAAATCCTACTTGGACAGTTGGGAAGGTAATTATTAAGAGTTAGCAGTTGAAAATTCCCTATAAATTACTTACTTACCTTTAAGTTGCCCTATTGGACTAAAGGGAAATCTTTTCAAATGGCTTCAAATGTACTTTTACAGTTTGGTACTCTGTTGCTGTATTGTCCAAGAGCATGGCTAACTACATGTAGCTATTGAACATTTGAAATGTAGCTAACCCTAAATTGAAATATGCTGTAAGTATGTATAAAATACATAATAGATTTGAAAGATTTTATGAGGCAGAATATCTTAGTATTCTTTTAAATTTATTACATGTTGAAATGATAATATTTTTGATATATTGATATATATAACAAACTATTGAAATTAAGTTCATCTCTGTTTTTTTAAAGTAGTCACTAGACAATTTTGAATTGCTTATGTGGCTTGTATCCTATTTCTGTTGAAGAATGCTGTTTTACTGTTACCATCTAATAGCTTGAAATTTGGTAATTTGGGAGTTTTTTTCTTTATACATTTGACTTTTCATAGTATTTTTGCCTTTTTCTGTTTCAGAAGAAAAGCAACAAACAGAAAGGGTTACAAAAGAGATGAATGAATTTATCCATAAAGAGCAAAATAGTTTATCACTACTAGAAGCAAGAGAAGCAGACGGTGATGTGGTTAATGAAAAGAAAAGAACTCCAAATGAAACTACGTCAGTTTTAGAACCAAAAAAAGAGCATAAAGAAAAAGAGAAACAAGGAAGGAGTAGATCAGGAAGTTCTAGTAGTGGTAGTTCCAGTAGCAATAGCAGAACTAGTAGTACTAGTAGTACTGTCTCTAGCTCTTCATACAGTTCTAGCTCAGGTAGTAGTCGTACTTCTTCTCGATCTTCTTCTCCTAAAAGGAAAAAAAGACATAGTAGGAGTAGATCTCCAACAATTAAAGCTAGACGGAGTAGAAGTAGAAGTTACTCTCGCAGAATTAAAATAGAGAGCAATAGGGCTAGAGTAAAGATTAGAGATAGGAGGAGATCTAATAGAAATAGCATTGAAAGAGAAAGACGAAGAAATCGGAGTCCTTCTCGAGAGAGACGTAGAAGTAGAAGTCGCTCAAGAGATAGGCGAACCAATCGGTCCAGTCGCAGTAGGAGTCGAGATAGGCGTAAAATTGATGATCAACGTGGAAATCTTAGTGGGAGCAGTCATAAGCATAAAGGTGAGGCTAAAGAACAAGAGAGAAAAAAGGAGAGGAGCCGAAGTATAGATAAAGATAGGAAAAAGAAAGACAAAGAAAGGGAACGTGAACAAGATAAAAGAAAAGAGAAACAAAAAAGGGAAGAAAAAGATTTTAAGTTCAGTAGTCAGGATGATAGGTTAAAAAGGAAACGAGAAAGTGAAAGAACATTCTCTAGGAGTGGTTCTATATCTGTTAAAATTATCAGACATGATTCTAGACAGGATAGTAAGAAAAGTACTACCAAAGATAGCAAAAAACATTCAGGCTCTGATTCTAGTGGAAGGAGCAGTTCTGAATCTCCAGGAAGTAGCAAAGAAAAGAAGGCTAAGAAGCCTAAACATAGTCGATCGCGATCCATGGAGAAATCTCAAAGGTCTGGTAAGAAGGCAAGCCGCAAACACAAGTCTAAGTCCCGATCAAGGTAGTATACTTTTTAAAGTATTTTGTCTGATTTTTAAAAAAAATTTGACTGAATTTATTCAAAGTTGAAAGTGTCCTTTCTCTCTCTCTCTCTTTAATAAACTCAGTTTGGTACTTGATAAATGATCATAGTCTTAAATAATTTTAGAAATCCTATATAATAGTATTTATTTAAAAATTGCAGATTCTTTAGTGTAAAATACATTTTTATTTTTAAATTTGTCTTTTCCCTTTTTTTTTTTCAGATCAACAACCCCTCCCCGTCGTAAACGCTGAGGAATGATGTGGCAAGAATGCCATGATGTTTAAAAAATTCCATGAGTTTTAAGGGCTTGTCTCATTATAGAGGCACATTGTGGCTGTGTAGGTGAAACCAGAATCTTTTTTTTTTTTTTTAACCTGTAAATAGGTGTACTTTTTCCAAATGCTGCTCCAAGTTACTTAATAGGATTTCTTTGTATTACATTTTTTTCAAAAAATAGTGCTTAATAAGACTATAAACATGCCATTCTCTTTCAGCTGTAATGTTCTTAAAATTATTCTTGAATGTACTGTGATGTCAATAAAGCTCTTCAGTTCATTTTTGTTAACCTCTTGCACCTTAATTTTATGATTTTAATCTAAGGAACGTACTTTTATAAAAAGGCAGCTGGAATTTTGTATAACAGGTTTTAAAGGTACTTCCTCTCATCTTCCCCAAAGAAAATGGTTTTAACTTAGTAGTTTGTCAAAGTTTGTAAATTGTACCCATGGATTTTTGTCAAATTCCAATTTTAAGGGTGTGGAAAAGAGCCAAAAATAGACCTTTACTTTTCATTTGGAAACATTTGACAGCTTTCTAAACTTTTCTTCCTATTTTGAGGATTTTCAAGTAATATATTCTCTGTATATAAAGTATGGTTTACTTCTGTACAATGAAATTGCTGGAATCAATCAAGCCAGTGCACCATTAGAGTCATTTATAAGGAATAATTGTGTTTGACACTAATAGTCAAGTCTGGAACTATATTCTGCAGTTATCCACTTCTGTTTTAGAATCATATTTCAAACACTGGGGGTATTACAAAAATAAGACTCAGAATTCAATATATTTATTTATATTTTTAAAGTATAATATGACCTCAGCTCAGTGGAGGAGTGCTATATTATGCAGGTTTGTGTCAATTTCATGACATTAAAATGGTCTGGTTTTGTCACTTTCTTACAATTATGATCAGTGAGTGGTCTAGCTATTTAAGGCAGTCATAACTTACAAGTAAAATGAGGCTCTGCAGGCATTTAAATGCTCGACTGCTTTCAGGGTCTGTTTTTATGTGATTATTCACTTATGCCACAATAGTCAGATACATCTCTGAAAACAAATACTTCTAAATTTTAATTTGAAACGAGCAGGTGCAGGTCACGGAAAAGTTTTAAAGTATGCCTTCTTACCAGCAATAGTTCATTTTAAAATAAGCCAGATTTTTGCCAAGATCAGTGTTTCTTCAAAATGAAGGTAGAAATAGATTTGTTAAGTGTGCTCTTGTACCTCTGCATAGGTTCTTAAATAATTTTGAGCAGTTATGCATTTATCTAGAGGAGATAAATCAACTGTGAATAAATGCATGTTTACCAAAATGGTTGTTTTACAGTGCATTTAGTTCTGATATTTATAAAGTTGATATTCACAGAATAACTTTAGTTTGGAATTCTATATAGTTTAGACATCAGTCACATGTGGAGACAAAATGAAAATGTGCAATATTTTTTATGTAGGTGAGCTAACACAATGTACCTAATTGCAGAATTATCAGATTAATTTGTAATAGATAAGTTGTATAACATTTTCATATCTTAAAATGTTTTTTAGATCAATCTTCAGGTGAAACTATTTTCAAAATAAAATTCTACAGAAAAGTTCTGTTGGCTATGATACGCACATTTTTGGGCAAGACAAATGACTAGAGCCAAAAATAATATTTGACAGTTTTATTTACTCTGCCATAATATGCAAGCTTCTTATCATTTAAATCTGTATTTTTTAAAACACAGTCATGATATATGTGATTATTAGTAGATACATCAGTGTTATAATTAGATATTTGGGTTTTTTAGGTTTTATGGATAATTTAGAGAATTCATCATTTCACTGACATGTAATGAAGTATGTTTACCTTAGTGTAAGATTTTATAAAATAGGGCTTCCATGATTTGGGATGTGAATGCTAACACACATAAGTTAAATAGATACATAATTTGGTTATGAAATCTAAAATGACACCACCAGAAAATCAATAGATTCAACTTTTGAGACAATCATTGGTCTGAATTGGTTAATAAAATTGTCTTGGGGTTCTCTTTTAAAATATTTCTAGTGTGTTAATCATACTTGTTTTTGTGCAATGGGGGTAAACCACACCATTAAGAGAATAAAATGTAATTTGGAAGAGGTAATTACAAGATTTGTTTCATGAAGGCCCCAAAATATAAATAAAGACTGGTGTGGAATCTCAGTGTATATGTTTTCTGCCATTGTAAAATGTCTTTTTTTAGCATCTGTTTCTAATGGTATAATACACAATAGGGGAACTTCCCAAACATAGTCTATTTTTTTTTTTAATGTCTAAGTTACTGTTTCTTCAAAGAAACACACCAGGTATAATTAATTAGTAGGTGAGATTTTTTATTTTATGTGGGAATTTTTACATAGGAATTGTATAAGGTTCAAGTTCTGTAATACTGTCTTATGGAAACCTTTACATTTAAATGGAGTTTTTCTCTTATATACATTAAAGTCTATTTTCATTTATTGAAGTTTCTAAAATGTACTAATCCTGGTTTAATGGAAATACTAGATCCCTTGGATTGTCCTGACTCTGCTGCTTAATATATTTTGGGCAAATCACATAAACACTATGAGCCTCAATTTCTTCAACTGTGAAAGGGGGGAATTCGGTTATTTCTAAGGTCTTGAATACTTGTAGCCCTTAAGTTTTTCAGTTTTAAGTAGAATTTGGCTGTGATGTCTAACACTAAAGAAAATAGGCTGTTTTAGCCGTTAACATAACTCGTGTGATGAGTTACATTATATACCACAAAGGTTTATCAGGTATTATCTATAGAGTTTTCCTCTAAATACACAAAGGATTAAATCTGCCAGTCTGATTATGGTAGTATAAGTTGAAATTATCCTAAGTTACCAATTTACATGGAATTCTGTAAATATGAAAAATTTACCAGTTAAACTCTGAGTAGGTTTATATCATTTCAAAGGGATAAAACTGTTAGCTGTAAGGGAGCCCTTTACCCTTAATTTGAATGAGAAATTTTTATAAGTTGTGAATTTCACAATACCAAATTTTTAGTTTTATAGTAAAATAAATTGTAGACGCTGATTTACAACACGTGGGTGAGAACATAGCAATGGTCTTCTCCCAACAATGGCCATATACCACATTACAACTGCTAGTCTTACCAACACAACTCTGGGTTTAAGCATCATTGGAAGAGCCTTTGTTGATGTTTGTAGAGAAGACTATAATGAGCTAGTTTTGCTTATCTGGGCCAAACTAGTGGATATTAGGCTTTTGTTTCGTGTCAGTATTATGGCAAATCACTGATTGCTTTTGTTGAATTGAAAAGGTAATGGGAAGACTCTGAAGCCCAGTGAAGGGGTACATTCAAAGAACGTACATTTAAATAAAGCTTTTAAAACTTTATTTAATCATACTTGCACTCTTTTTCCTTGGATTTGTCATTCCAACAAATATAACACATGCTAAATGTTCTTTTGTGCCAGAGCTTTGTGCCTTCATTTGAAGAGATGGTCATGTGTCCTGAGAGAGGAACTCTGAAGAGGATATAAAAAAATCTTCAGCCACTTAGGAGGAGGTCAATATTTTACTAAGAAGCCATAAGCGAAATACAGTTACTGAGCATTAAATTTAACTAATTCAAAGAACCTTTTACCAATTTGACCCTGCCTGTTGAAAATGTACAATGGTTTTTTTGCCTTTAATCTTGGAAATACATCACTGCTCTTACTCAAGGAGAGGCTTCTATACATTTAGAAGTAAAGTATTAACTGATCACCGTTTTAGTTTTCAATGAGGTTTGCCTAGCTTGAGTCCTACTACATAATGTATGCCCTATCGAGAATATTACCAGGTCACTTGGAGAAACTAAATTTTCAGTTTAGAGTTTTAGCCCTCTGCCATTTGAGTGCCTTGAAAGGGGAAAAAAATCCTACCTTTAGAAAAGAAGTGCTTCCATGCATTTGGGATTCTAAGGGTCAGTGGCTTAAAGGAGTATAAATGTCTTTGGGACACCTGTGTTAAATATGAAATAATTAGAGCTACACAAGAACAAAAGCTAGTTTACGTAGTACGAAGTAGCAGAATCCATGACTACTTTGGCCGTGAGGTTTGAGGTGGTCATATAAAAATAGGCATAATAGAGACTTTTGAAGTTCTCTTATAACATAGTTGCATGCGCAATTTGACGGAAGTTGAGCGTGAAGAGTAATTATAGTCCCACGTATGTAACACCCATTAATGCAACCATGGTTAGACTCGTTCCAGACAGTGCGAGAGTGGATCTCGGAACCTTTCTGTTGGGGATCTTTTGCGGGAGGGACCGGAAAGGAGGTGGATCCTTTCAGGATGTGGCGAGGCCGCAAGCTGAGCTCCTCCGGGAATCGGTTTTTAGGAGTGCTTAGATCTAGTTGTTGGGGTACACAGGCTGAGGGTGCTTGCTTAACCAGTTCGGCAGGTGAGTGTCGCTTAAACAGGTCGGCATGGTGAAGGTCCCTCACAAACCCACCGTGCGGGCCGCTGTTCTGCGCAGGCGCGGGAGAGGGCGGCGGGCTGTCGCTGAGCTCCGCGCAGGGTCAGCGCAAGACTTGACTACTTTCGGTCCGGTCCCTCGCTGTCGGCTGAACCCCCGGCCTGGGCTCTCGCCTTCCCCTTCCCGGAGACTGGGAAGAATAACAGGACTACTGGTCCTGGCCGAGGAGGGCACAGCCTCCCGGCCGCCGCCATGTATCCAGCGACCTGTGCCTTTTTTTGGTTGAGCCCTTGGCTCGGGAGCCGGCGACCACTCCTTGCCTGCTGGAGTCTCAAGGTCATGTGCTTTCTTCCTTTGCAGCAGCGAGAAAAGACACCAGCTGCTGTCTCATAGTTCTTGATAGCGTTGTATTTGTGTTTTGTTTGCACATATCTTGCCTTTTTTCAGAAAGAATTTAAGGCAGCCATACTGCTTTTTTTTTGGTTAATTCAACAAACCCTATTGGCAAATAAGATCAAAAAAATAACGCACTGAACCTGATGCTTGTAGAAGACAGTTTGATTATTTAACTTCCAATAGTAACCAGAAAGTTAAGTTTACCCTTTATATGAAACTCATTTAACAAATACTCTGTGCCAGGCACTGGGAGTTTGTTTGCTTTTAAGATTTATTTATTTTTAGAGAATAAGAGCCAGCCTCTAAGGGCGGGGGCGCAGAGGGAGAGAGAATCTCAAGCGGACTCCCCTCTGAGTCCGTGATGGGCAGAACGTGATCCCTAGATCTGGAGATCATGACCGGAGTCTAAACCAAGAGTTGGACACCCAACCAGCTGAGCCACCCAGGCGTGGCAGGCACTGGGAATTTTTAAATGAACGATACCTCAGAGGTCTCCTCAAAAAATGTTAGAACTGAAATTAGGATCTAATGGGTCAAACGGGGAATTTATAGGCCCATGAATAGAGTTGGTAAGTTGGTGCTCTAATACAATGAAAAATAGTGCAGCCAATAAAAATGATTTAAATCAATGTGTGTCTACATGGAAAAATGATTCGGATATAGCGTTAAGAAAGTTACAAATCAGTATTATGATCTTAGATATATAAATGGAGCTATATGGAGAGAATAGAGATACATCGAAATTTTAGCAGTGATTATATGCGGTGGAGGTGGTTATCCATCATTTTATCATTATATATTTTCAGAATTTATTTTTTCAGCAAACATGTCTTTTATAATCAGAAATTTAGAAAAAAATATAAATATTTTCAGATTTGGGGACTGAGTATAGAAGGAGCATCTAATACATATTTGGGATCAGGGAAAGTTTTTGAACAAGGTATTTAGGAAGCTGTCTTGAGGGAGTTGGGCAATTTTGGAAGTCGTTGGAGTGGCCAAAGGACTAACTGGAGTATCTGTGAGATTTCTGGGAAAGTGCAAAGTGTTCCTTGAAAAGGAAGGCTGGAGGTGAGGGCAGAGACTGGCAAGGGATGAGAGAGACTTTTTAGGCCATGACAAGTCTATGAAAGGGTACGTATACCTCCTGAGATTGACTTTACCTTGAGGACAGTGGGAAATTACTGAATGAGCATAGAATCAGACTTCTATTTAAGAAAGAACACTTGGCGGGGCGCCTGGGTGGCTCAGTCGTTAAGCGTCTGCCTTCGGCTCAGGTCATGATCCCAGGGTCCTGGGATCGAGCCCCGCATCGGGCTCCCTGCTCCGCGGGAAGCCTGCTTCTCCCTCTCCCACTCCCCCTGCTTGTGTTCCTGCTCTCGCTGTGTCTCTCTCTGTCAAATAAATAAATAAAATCTTTAAAAAAAAAAAAGAAAGAACACTTGGCAACTGTGTAGAAAGTGGGATGGTGGCAGGCAAGACTAGGCTCAGGGAGACCTTAAGAGTAATCCAGACAATAAATGATGATTGCTGGAACTAAGGTATTGGCAGAGTAGAGGTTTTGTTCACTGTCGGCATGGCACATTATAGGCTCTGAATAAATGATGTTTTGAATGAATTAAATGAAGTTTTCCTCCATTTCTTAAAAATCTTAAATACCAAAATGATTACACATTCAAAGTAGAGAAGGAATTGGTAACATTCTATTTATTAATACAAACTCAGTTTCTGTCAGTTGTGGTGTGGTGGTTGTTAAAGCTCTTGAGAATTCTGGCAATACTGATAACTGAGAGGCTAATTTTACAGAAATAGGGGAGGAGAAGGGAAGGTAGGGGTCATCACTGAGTACAGAGCAGGGACTGTGTTAAAATCTCTGATGTGCAGTTTCATAATAGTAAAAACATATATTTTTATCTATGTATCACAGTTTACATAATTCTCTATAATAACATTTCATTTATCTGCCTAAAGTCATAAGGAAGGTAGTATTTGAACTAGGTCTTAGAGGTAGTATAGATAGAAATGGTGGAAGAGAGAGTAACATGAGCAAAGGCCTAGAAGCACAAACTGTTTTTTTTGTATGTGTGATAATGTTGAAATGGCCTTGGGCCAGACTGTGAAGATCCTACTAAAAAACAAAACAAAATTTAAAAAACAAAAAGCTTAAGAGAAAAATATTCAGACTGTGAAAAGACAAGTCATGAAATATAAATGACCATTTGTCTTAGTCCATTTGAATACTATAACAAAATACCACAGACTGGTGGTTTATAAACAACAGAAATTTATTTCTCATAGTTCTGGAGACTGGGAAGTCCAAGATTCGGTGTCTGGTAAAAGCCCATTTCCTGGTTTATCGATGGAGCCTTCTTGCTGTGTCCTCACGTGGTAGAAGAAGCAAACTTGCTCTCTGGGTTCTTTTATAAAGACACTAGACCAATCATGAGGGCTCTGCCCTCATGACCTCATCACCTCCCAAAGGCCCTACCTTCTAATATCATCACTTTAGGGGTTAGGATTTCAACGAATAAATTTGGGGAGAACACAGACATTCAGACCATAGCACCATTAAGTTAAGAAAGGATACTTAGCCTCATTTATGATAAACTCAGATAACACTGAGATACCATGTTCACCTATTGGGTTATCAAAGATAAAAAATTTTGATAATACATTGCATGAGTGACTATCAATGTATTATTGGTGTGGGTAAGCCAACACTAGAAACTGGTTTTACCCATGGGGTTGGGAACTGGTTCAACATCTATGAGTGGCAATTACAAATTTATAAATGCACATGCCATTTAACAGTAATTCTTGGGATTTCACCTACAAGTACTCTCTAAAATATATGAAATTACCTATGGAATTCAATCTTATGTTTTTGGAATAGCAAAAACTTGTGAATAACCTAAATAAATGTCTATTAATAGGAGACTGCTTAAATAAACTATGAGAGAGCCATATAATGAATTACTATGCAGCTCTAAAAAGAAAGAAAGGAAGTTCTTTATGCTTGGTTATGCAAAAATCTCTACAATACCTTGATAGGTAGAAAAAGCAAGGTAGGAGGGGTACTTTGTAGTATAACCTTTTGTGTTTTTTAATTTTTAAAAATTAATTTTTTATTTTGAAATAATTTAAGACTTACGAGAAGTTGCAAAAACAGTACAGAAATTTCCATGTGCCTTTCATCCTATTCTTCAGTGATATCTTACCTAACCATAATACATTGTAAAAGTCAGAAAATTGACATTAGTATGATACTATTACTAAACCTCAGACCTTATTTGGATTTTACCACCTTTACATGCACTCATTTGTGTGTGTGTGTGTATTGTGTGTGTGTGTGCATGCACATGCGTGTTACCACATATATAGATTTGTGTAATAACTACTACAATCGGGATGTGGAACTGTTCATAATCACAAAGAAATTTCCTGGTACTACTCCTCTGTAGTCAGACCCTACCCTGACCTTAACGCTTGGTAATCATTGATTTGTTCTCCATTACTATAATTTTACCATTGCAAGAATATTATATAAATGGAATCGTACAGTATGTACCTCTCAAAATTGTCCCCCCCAGCATAAATACCCTTGAAATCTATCCAAGTTCTTGTATCAAAGGTCATTCCTTTTGATTTCTGATTAGTATATTTCACAGTTTGTTTAAGCCATTCACCTATTTGGGGATATTTTGGTATTTCTGGTTTTTGGCTATTACGAATAAAGCTACTATTGACATTTATATACAGGTTTTTTGTGGACGTAAGTTTTCACTTCTCCGGGATAAGTGTCCAAGAATGCAATTGTTTTGTATGATGTGTATGTTTAACTTTTATAGAAACTGCTAAACCACTCCCCATAGTGTCTGTATCACTTTACATTTCCACTAGCAATGTATAGGAGATCTAGTTGCTTTCATATCCCAGTGCACCCTTGGTTATACCAGGATGGTTATATTTTAGCCAACCTGATAGGTATGTAGAGGCTTTCATTTGCATTCCCCTAATGGTTGTTGATATTTCACATCTCTTCATGTGCGTATTTGCATCTGTATATCCTCTTTGATGAATTGTCTGTTCATGTCTTTCTATACCCATTTTATAATAACCAGACCCATTGTATAATTGGGTTGCTTGGTTTGTTGTTGTTTGTTTTATGGGAGTTGGGTTTTACTGTTGAGTTAAAGAATATCCTCATATACTCCAGATATAAGTCCTTTGTGGGGTATGTGTTTTGTAAATATTTCCTCCCTGTCTGTGATTTGTCTTTTCTTTTTCTTAACAGGGTCTTTTGCAGGGCAAAAGTTTTCAATTCTAAGTCCAATTTAATCAATATTTTCTATTTTGAATTATGCTTTTGGTGTCAGATGTAAGAAGAACTCTGTGCCTAACCCTAAGTCATGAAGATCTGTGGTAGTTTCTTCTAAAAGTATTATGGTTTTGCATTTAGATCAATGATCTATTCTAAGTTTATTTTTATATAAGGTTTGAGATTTAGGTTTAAGTTTTCTTTTTTGGTCTATGGTATCCAATTGTTTCAACACCATTTATTGAAAAGACTATTTCTCCTTCATTGAACTGCTTTTCACCAGTGTCAAAAAATCAGTTGGGTGAACTTTATAATGTCCCTAGTAATTTTCTTTGCTCTAAGGTCTACTTTGTCTAAATATTTATTGAACAATTGAATGTTCTGCAGTAGAGTAACTAGTTCATAAAGCAAGTCTCTATGTAAGTTTGACCATATAGACTGGGTGAGTGATTCTGGATGATATGTATACACACACATATACATACAGATTTTTCTTTTGGAAAGGGTTTTGAGCCTATGTATAAATCCATTTCATGTAGCTAACATGTGACAGAATTTGAACTAGTTTTGACAAAGTAATCTCAGAATTAATATTATCTTAGTTTAAAAGGGCACATAGTTTTATTTTAAATATCATTTTTTATAATTATGCGGCATAATATTGGTGCAGAAACTAATGGTGTGAAAAACTTTTACATATACGTTACTTATTTTTGCCAATTAAAATTTCAGAAATTTCTGATTAGAGTTAAATGGCAGAATGCAAGATCTTTATTTTATTTTTATTTATTTTTATTTTTTGAAGATTTTATTTATTTATTTGACAGAGAGAGACACAGCAAGAGAGAGAACACAAGCAGGGGGAGCAGGAGAGGGAGAAGCAGGCTTCCCACTGAGCAGGGAACCTGATGCGGGGCTCGATCCCAGGACCCCAGGATCATGACCTGAGCCAAAGGCAGACGCTTAACGACTGAGCCACCCAGGCGCCCCTAGATCTTTATTTTATATTTTAGAATAAAATCCAGAAGTAAGGGGAAAACCCTTTTGTTTATCGATTGTAATAAGAGATTGCCGCGTAAAATAGTTTCTTCAGTTACATGCATATTAGGGATTTATAGTGTGCAGAGCTTTCTCTAGACATTTAATTTTTATTTTCAGAGGCGCCTGGCTGGCTTAGTTGGTTAGAGCATGTGACTTTTGATCTTGGGGTCATGAATTTGAGCCCCACGTTGGGCATGGAGATTACTTAATAATTTTCTTTTCAATTTATTCAGAGAATCAGTTCAGTTGGACTCCACAAAGTAAACCATGGGTTTTCAGTGACTACAGAATCATGTGGTTCAAATCCTACAAAATGACTTCTGCCTGCTTGAATAGAATGAAAATTTACAGGTAAGTTTATTCATTACTGTGGCAAATATTTACATAATTATGTACAGTAGTAGTTTGGTATTGATTATGTTTAATAAACACTGCTAGTATGAAATAGCTTATGTGGTTTGATTAAGGTATCTTTTATTTATCTAAATATTCTTATTCTTCTAACAACTTTTACATCCAGAAAGTTTCAAACCTACAGAAAAGTTGTAATACAGTATACATGTAGTGCATACCCTTCATCTATATTCAAAGGTAGCTTTTATTTTTAATGTAGGACTGTATTACCTGGAGAAATACTTTTTACTTCCTCACTTGTGACAAAACACAACTAATACAGTGCTTAAAATCATAAATGATTTGGGTACAACATAAATATGGTAAGGTAGATAGCTATACAATTCTAGGTGGTAAGATTGAATCAAAGTAATATCTTTCTGTAGTTGTATTTTATAAACCAATTTCTAACCTTGTGAAAAATATTGCATAGAGTTAAGGTATGAACTCTGTTTTCCAAGTGCATGCTCTACTTCTTGTAAATAAGCTAGCTCCTTTAAAATTAGGTGTATGTGAAATCATTGGTAGTCAACTGAGCAACCACCTACTGTTACCTGTTCTATGTTAGTCATTGATTATTGAGGCTTTGTATGAAGCACAGAAAAAGATGGTAATATTCATAAGGTAATATTAAAGAAGCATGATATTTAACTCTTAAAAGGATAATAAGTCATCAATGTAGAATGTACTCTATGTAGCTAAGAAAAACACAGTAAAAATTTGAATAGTATTACCTATTCTAATGTAACAACCTTATTCTTTTTTATCCAAGAACTTCTGGAGGATTTTCCTATCATATACTTTGACATGGAATTTGGTATAGTGTCTGATTTGTTTGGTCCCTGTTTGATCCCATTTGATTTTTTAAAAAAAATTAGGTGAATTATATACTTTTCTGGGCCTTCTTTATTAGACTATTTATTTGACATATGTTTCCCAAGTCCCAACTGTGTTCTAGGAACTGTGCTAGTCACTAGGAATAAAATGGTAAATGAGACAGTCCATACCTTGCCCTCATGATGTTTAGTGGGGAGACATGATCAAATTGTCACATAGCTCCATGAAGAAATACAAAGTTATATGGGAGTTAAAATAGGGGAATATAACCCAGTTTTGAGAGTCAGGAAAGACTTCTTAGATGGCATTCCATTTAAACTAAGATCTGAAGGAATTAATTAGGTATGCAGAGGAGGCAAGGGAATGTGAGAAGAATGGTCCAGGTAGAGGGAACAACCTGTACAAAGTATCTGAGAAAGGGGCATGTGGGGTCAGTGCAAGGAAATGAAGGAAGGCCCGTGGGCCTGGAATGGGGAGGATGAGGAGAGTAGTAGAGAGTGCATTTGGGAAAGGAAGAAATTGGGGACCAAATAATTCAGAGCATTGTAGGCCATTCTAAGGATTTTGAGTTGTTTTCCTAATATCACTGGGAAACCATGGAAGTATTTAAGTGGGAAAATGGCACAATCATATTTATATTTTGGAACACTCTGGATGCATTGTAGGGAACAGATTGAAGGGAGATGCAGTAGGAAGCAGGCGGACTAATTAGAAGGCTAGGGCAATAAATAGTTCAACCAAGAGATGATGGTAGCTTAGACTAGGATGATAGTAGTAGAAATGAAGAGAAGATGGGGCACTTGGGTTCAAATCCTGGCTGTACCATTTACTTAATCTCTCTAAGCCTCACTTTTCTTACCTGTGTAGTAGGGATTATGATATGACCTACCTTACAGAGTTGCCAGAATAATTAAATAAGATGACATATGTCGTATATAGAGTTCTTAAATAGTACCCGCATTTAGTAAGTGCACAATAAATGGTTACTATTACTATTTCTACCTCTACTACTACTATTCCTATTATTATGTTATTATCATCATTACTATTAGATATGACCCAGAAGACCAAGTCTTGTAACTTTCCATTTCTGTTGTAATTTACTTTGAAAACAAATCAACTCTCTTCCATCTATGAATATATATATTTGCAGTGTGATTATGAGAAAACCTAGTTTTAAAGCATCAAAAATGAGCCATACATGTATTTAGAATCTAAGAAATTATAAACTAGAATATCTTTCTGCATGAATAGATCCTATGTTATATTTTTTTAAATGTCTGTGTTTGCCTGGCTCTTCATTTTGACCTCGTAGGTACCCTTGGACAAGACTGTACAGTACTTCTCAAAGCACTGTAGACAGCAGTGAGATAAAAACATTCCTGGCCCTGGCTCACAGGTGGTGGGATGAACAAGGAGTATATGCACTTCTTCATTCGATGAATGACCTGAGGGTGCCATTTATTAGGTAACATTCCAGAAACTCTAAGTCTTTTAAAATGCAACTCTTTTCAATAATTTATCTTCTTTTAAGTTTATTTTTCTCTTGGTTTATACCTAAGTTCAAAATGCTACATTTTAAGTTTGCTTTAGAAATTAGAGAGATTCTGGGGCAGCTGGCTGGCTCAGTCAGTAGAGCATGTGACTCTTAATCTCAGGGTCATGAGTTCAAGCCCCACATTGGGTGTGAAGTGTCCGTAAAAAAAAAAAAAAAAGAAATTAGATCCTTTTCAATGTCCATTGTTTGAGCCAGTAATTTTTAAATAACATTACCCAAAATCTAGGCTGCTTTTATTAACTAACTTGAAGCATTTTTGGACAATTTTGGGTTAATTAGAATTAAATCCTTATGAGAAGGAACTAGGATACTATGGCATCAAGGTCATTTTATACTGACTTTGACCTTTAGGCAGTCTTGATAAAGGGGCACCTGGCTGGTTCAGTCACCAGAGCATCTAGCTCTTAATCTCAGGGTCATAAGTTCAAGCCCCACATTGGGCGTGGAGCCTACTTAAAAAAAAAAAAAAAAGATATCCTAAGGTATCCTTATTATATATAACATTTTATTTATTTATTTTTTAAGATTTTATTTATTTATTTGAGAGAGAGATTGAGCATGAGCAAGGGGGAGGGGGAGAGGGAGAAGCAGGCTCCCTGATGCAGGGTTCAATTCTAGGACCCTGGGATCATGACCTGAGCTGAAGGCAGATGCTTAACTGACTGAGCCACCCAAGTGCCCCAATATAACATTTATTTTAATATAAATATAATTCAAATTCATATACAGTCCAATTTAAAAGTATAGTTTACAATACTGTTAGGTCTATATATCTGGGTGTATATGTGTGTACTTGTGTTTGTTTATGTGGTAAAGTGTTACTATGATTATCTTAGAATTAAGTTAACTTGATTTGGATGCCTATTTACATGATCATGAAAACACCACTAACTTAGAAGATCAAGAGAATCCATTTAGAAGGGAACCTAGGCAAAATCTCAAAATATAGATCTCCAGTATGCTGCTTCTAAGCCCTGTAAAATATAACCTATTTGTTGCTGACTTGAAATGGGTCTAGCAAGTACTGACAATGTAGCTAATAGATTCCTCCTTTGACATGCTATCTCAAGCAAATAAAATTAGGTGAATCTAAACTAGATTGTTCTTAAATTTTTTCTTTAGATTATTAGTGAAGTAATAGTTAACGCATAATTATTACTAGTTTATTTCAAGAGCTTTACTTGAAACCTCCTTCCTGCTTTTGATTATTAAAAAAAGTCTTTAATGCGGAAAATAAAAGGTCTGTTTACCCCCAAATATCAATAATCCATTTAAAATTAGAGTTTAATATATCCTTGAAAATTGTACACGTTTAAGATTTTACTGACAAAATTAACAATTTGTTTTTTTCTATGTTTTGGATTTTTAAAAAAGAGACAATCTTTTAAAAACAGTTGCTCAGCACCAGCCAGGAAAACCTTTGTCTGGGATCAAGATTCTTGATGTTGGCTGTGGTGGTGGATTATTAACTGAAGTAAGTGGTTTACAACTTTCCTGCCATTTTTAACTGGGAAAAAAATTGAGAAAAAGTAGGCCTGTGACTCATTTATCCTTTTAACAAGTAGTATTGTTTATTTAAAAAAATGAATAATATTCTTAATATTTTTTACCATCACAAAACTAATATATGCTTTTCACTTTCTTAAAAAATATATAAAAATTTCAGAAAATTATAGAGAGGATTTTTGCGGTGTTTTTTTTTGTTTTTTTGTTTGTTTTGCACAAAATTGGACATTCCAATAGCTCTGAAAATTTTGTTGTCTCTTCTAAGAGATTGGGCAATTTCCACTGGTTTAAAATGCAATGATAAGCCATTCTTTTGCACTTGCTTCAATATCAAAACCTAACAGAGTACTGCCTGCTCAGGGTGCCCTCCCCTTCTTAGGTGCCTTAGAGTGCTTGGAAGAATACTCATTCACCTTCTGTAAAAAATATTTGCCTCAACTTGTAGTATATTTATGCCCTGCAGCTCTGTTTTGTATCTTCTATCAACACAATAACTTTCGTGCACTTTAAATATGTTAATACTCTATTATGTGTGTGTAAATGTACCTATAAAATACAGAACTCCCCTCTCAAATAGTTCTTCATAAGTTTTTTATTGTTGTGATTATTGTTCCCTCTTAAGCTTTTTATTATGGTAATTGTCAAATGTGTACAAACTAGAGAAAATGATATAATGAACTTCCATGTACCCATAAATGATCTCCAATAATTATCCTCTCATGATTAATCTTGTTTCCTTTTTGATAAGCTCTTTATGGCTAACATGTATTCTGTTTTCTTCTTGAGGATAACAGTTTTTTTATCCTATTAGCCTCTAGGGCGGCTCGGAGCTTCGGTTATTGGAATCGATCCTGTGGCTGAGAACATTAAGACAGCACAGCACCATAAATCATTTGATCCAGTCCTAGATAAGAGGATAGAGTACAGAGCATGTACCCTGGAAGAGATTGTGGAAGAGACGGCAGAAACATTTGATGCTGTTATAGCTTCTGAAGTTGTAGAACATGTGATTGATCTAGAAACATTTATACAGTGCTGCTGTCAAGTGTTAAAAGTAAGACTTAACCGGTTTACTTGTCTGTTTTTTCTTTTGAGTGTGTGTAGGTATCCATAGCAATAAGTGTTTCATAATACTTGAAACCAGGAAGCTAGGATTAGGGGATAGCATCTCTGCTGGGGATTATTTCTGCTTCTCAGCTTGCACTCAGTACTAGGGTTTTTCAGATACAGTATCTTGATATCCAAGAATCTTGAAAAGTGTTGGTGCTGAACACAAATTACAAACAATAGATTTAAATTGGTTTTTTTCTCTTTGGTATACTCTGGATTAAATACTTAATAGATATTGAGTGGCAATCACTAAGAAATTGATTTGGATTGATACTTAAAAAACAATAAAAACCATTATTGATTTGTATAAACTGACTTAGGTAGCATTTTTTAAGTAACTTTGTATGTGATATATATAACAGTTTTCAGCTTATAAAGGAATATTTCATATATATGATCTCACTGATTTTCCCTACAACCAGATGAGGAAGTTAAGCAGGTACTGTTGTGACCAACTTGGACCAAAGGAGATCAGAATTTGAGAGAGGTCAGAGGTCACCTGGCCTTTTTGTTTTTTGGTGTTTTATGGTTTATGGTGTTAATGGTCTCATTATAGTTTTGATTTACATTTCTCTGATGATTAATGATGTTGAGCATTTTTTCATGTGTCTGGTGGTCGTCTGTATGTCTTCTTCGGAAAATGTCTACCAGGTCCTCTGTCCATTTTTTAATCAGGTTGTCGTTGTTGTTGTTTTTGGTGTTGGTGAGTTGTAGGAGTTCTTTATATATATTTTGCAGATTAACTCCTTACAAATTTTTTTCCCATTTAGCATGTTGTCTTTTGGTTTTGTTGATGGTTTCCTTTGCTGGGCAAAAGGTTTTTGGTTTGATGTAGTCACAGTTGTTTATTTTTGCTTTCATTTCTCTTGTCTGGGGAAACAGATCCAGAGAAATACTGCTAAGGTTGATGCCCAAGGGATTGCTGCCTATGTTTTCTTTTAGGATTTTTATGGTTTCAGGTCTTAGATTTAGGTCTTTAATCCCTTTTGAGTTTATTTTTATGTATGGTGTAAAAAAGTGGTCCAGTTTCATTCTTTTACATGTAGCTGTCTAGTTTTCCCAACACCATTTTCCATTGTATATTCTTGCCTCCTTTGTTGTAGATTAATTGACCATGTAAGTGTGGGTTTATTTTTGGGTTCTCCATTCTGTTCTACTGATCTGTTTTTGTGCCAGTACATACTGTTTTAATTACTATAGTTTGTAGTACAGTTTGAAATCTTGGATTGTGATACTTCCAAATTGGTTCTTTTTCAATATTTGGGGTCTTTGGGATTCCATACAAATTTTAGAATTATTTCTTCTAGTTCTGTAACAAATACTATTGCAATTTGATAGAGATTGCATTGACTCTGTAGGTTGCTTTGGGTAGTGTAGACATTTTAACAATATTCTTCCCATCCATAAGCAAGGTGTATCTTTCCATTTATTTGTGTCGTCTTCGATTTCTTTCATCAGTGTCTTGTAGTTTTCAGAGTTTAGGTCTTTCACCTCCTTGGTTAATTTTATTCCTAGGTATTTGATTCTTCTTGTTGTGATTGTAAATGGCAATTTTCTTAATTTCTCTTTCTGCTAGTTCATTATTAGTATATAGAAATGCAACAGATTTCTGGATATTAATTTTGTATCCTGCACCTTTACTGACTTTATTTTGTTCCTGATCTTAGAGGAAAAGCTTTCAGCTTTTCACCATTGAGTATGATGTTAGCTGTGTGGGTTTTCATATATGGCCTTTATCCTGTTGAGGTATGCTCCCTCTATACCCACTTTGTTGAGAGTTTTTATCGTGAACAGATGTTGAATTTTGTCAAATGCTTTTCCTGCATCTATTGAGATGGTCATATGATTTTCATCCTTCATTTCATTAATGTCTTGTATCACGTTTGTTCATTTGCAGATACTGAACTTTTCTTGCATCCCTGAAATAAAAGCCACTTGATCCTGGTGAATGATCCTTTTAAAGTATTGTTGAATTTAGTTATTGGGATATTGGTCTGTAATTTTCTTTTCTTGCAGTGTTTTTGTCTTGTTTTGGTATCAAGGTAATGCTGCCCTTTGTCAAGGAATTTGGAAGCATTTATTACTCTTCTACTTTTAGAATAGCTTGAACAGGATAGGTTTTAACTTTTTAAATATTTGGTAGAATTCCCTTTGAAGCCATCTGATCCAGGACTTTCATTTGTTGGGAGTTTTTTGATTACTGATTCAATTGTTACTAGTAATTGGTAACGTTCAGATTTTCTATTCCTGATCCAATCTTAGAAGATTGTGTGTTTTGGGGTATTTATCCATTTCTACTAGGTTGTCCAATTTGTTGGCATTTAATTTTTCATAGTGGTCTCTTACAATCCTTTGCATTTCTGTAGTGCTGGTTATAACTTTTCCTCTTTCATTTATTTGGGCCCTCTCTTTTTTCTTGATGAGTCTGGGTAAAGGTTTATCAATTTTGTTTGTCTTTTCAAAGAACCAGCTGTAAGTTTCATTGATCTTTTCTATTGTTTTTTAGTCTCTATTTAATTTATTTCTGGTCTGATCTTTATAATTTTCTTCCTTCTACTAACTTTGGGCTTTGTTTATTCTTTTCCTGTTTCCTTCAGGTATACAGTTAGGTTGTCTTATTGGAAATTTTTTTTGTTTCTTTGAAGTAAGCCACTGTCATAAACTTCTCTCTTAGAACTGCTTTTGCTGCATCCCAAAGATTTTGAACCATTGTGTTTCCATTTTCATATGTCTCCAGGTATTTTTTAATTTGCTCTGATTTCTTTGTTGACCCATTGGTTGTTTAGCTGCATGTTGTTTAGCCTCCATGTGTTTGTATTTTTTCCAGTTTTTTTTTTTCTTGTAATTGATTTTTAGTTTCATTCTGTTGTGGTCAGAAAAGATGTTTGGGGGGCGCGTGGGTGGCTCAGTCGTTAAGCGTCTGCCTTCGGCTCAGGTCATGGTCCCAGGGTCCTGGGATCGAGCCCTGCATCGGGCTCCCTGCTCAGCGGGAGGCCTGCTTCTCCCTCTCCCACTCCCGCTGCTTGTGTTCCTCTCTCGCTGTATCTCTCTCTGTCAAATAAATAAAAAATCTTTAAAAAAAAAAGAAAAGAAAAGATGTTTGGTATGATTTCAATATTCTTAAATTTATTGATTCTTGGGGCACCTGGGGGGCTTAGTTGGTTAAGTGTCTGCCTTCGGCTAAGGTCGTGATCCCGGGGTCCTGTGATCAAGCCCCGTGTGGGGCTCCCTGCTCAGCAGGGAGTCTACTTCTCCCTTGCCCTCTGCCCCTTCCTCTGCCCTGCTTGTGCACTCGTGCGCGCGCTCTCTCTCTCAAATGAATAAATAGAATCTTAAAAAAAATTATTGATTCTTGTTTTGTGGGCATAACGAGATCCATCCTGGAGAGTGTTCCATGTGCACTTGAAAAGAATGTGTATTCTGCTGTTTTTATATAAATGTTCTGTATCTCCCTGTTAAGTCTATTTGGTCTAATGTGTCAATCAAAGCAACTGTTTCCTTATTGATTTTCTGTCTGGATGATCTATCTATTGATAGATAGATAAGTGGGATGGGTGTTAAAGTCCCCTACTATTATTGTATTACTGGCAATTTCTCCATTTATGTTTGTTAATATTTGCTTTATGTGTTTAGGTGCTTTCATGTTCATTGCATGTAAATTTACAATTGTTATATTTTCTTGTTGGGTTGATTGCTTTATCATTATTAATATCCTTCTTTGTCTCTTGTTATAGGCTGTTCTGAAGTCTTTTATTTAAAGCTTTTTTTTCTTTGTTTCCATTTGCATGGACTATCTTTTTCTACCCCTTCACTTTCAGCCTGTATGCATCTTTAGGTCTGAAGCCAGTCTCTTATAGGCAGCATATAGATGTGTGTTTTTTTTTTTTTTTTAATCCATTCAGTCACTCTGTGTCTTTTGATTGGAACATTTAGTTCATTTACATTTGAAGTAATTACTAATAGGTATAGAATTTTGTTAATTGTTTTCTGGTTGTCTTTGTAGTTCTCTGTTCTTTTCTTCTTCTCTTTCTCTCTTTCCTTGTGATTGATGACTTTCTTTAGTGTTATGCTTGGATTCCTTTCTCTTTATTTTTTGTGTGTCTGTTATAGGTTTTTGGTTTGTGGTTACCATGAGGTTCACATATAATATCCTACTTGTATAGCCCTCTATTTTAAGTTGATGGTCACTTAAGTTCAAGCACATTGTAAAAGCACTACATTTTTACTACCCCCTCTACGTTTTTATGTATTTGACACCATATTTTACATATTTTTATTTTTTGTATCTCTTAACTCATTTTTGTGGATATAATTGATTTTACTACTTTTGTCTTTTAACTTTCATACTAGCTTTTATAAATGTTTGATCTACTACCTCTACTGTATGTTTTCTTTTACCAGTGAAATTTTTTTTTCCTTTTATAATTTTCTTACTTTCAGTTATGGCCTTTTCTTTTCTGCTTAAAGAACTCCCCTTAACATTTCTTGTAGGGCTAGTTTGGTGATGATGAACTTTTAATTTTTGTTTGTCTGGGAAACTCTTTATCTGTCCTTCAATTCTGAATGTTAACCTTTCCAGGTAGAGTATTCTTGGTTGTAGGTTTATTCTTTTCAGCTCTTTGAATATATCATGCCACTCCTATCTGGCCTGCAAAGTTTCTGTTGAAAATTAGTTGATAGCCTTATGGGGTTTCCCTTGCATGTAACTATTTGCTTTTCTTTTGATGTTTTTAAGATTCTCTATCCTTAATTTTTTACTTTTTATTGTGTATCTTGGTGTGGATTTCCTTGGATTTATCTTGTTTGGGGCCGCCTGTGCCTCCTGAACCCAGATGTTTGCTTCCTTCCTTAGGTTAGAGAAGTTTTCAGCTATTATTTTTTCCAATAAATTTTCTGCCCTTCTCTCCTTCCTCTCCTTCTGAGATCTAATGCAAATGCTAGTAGACTTGAGGTTGTCCCAGAGGTCCCTTAACCTATCCTCAGTTTTTTATTCTCTCTTTCCTTTTCTTTTTCTTTCTTTCTTTCTTTCTTTCTTTCTTTCTTTCTTTCTTTCTTTCTTTCTTTCTTTCTTT